>NW_010104893.1:0-12058 GCF_000699245.1 Pterocles gutturalis | reverse complement strand
TATATAATATATATACCTAATATTTACCTTAATTTTTGTTTTAAGTCTTCTTCTGTTAGAGTATAATCTTCTGTTAGAAGAGTCTATACTCTGTATTGAAGTACTGTCCTATTAGAGTAACAGTCCAAAGATATGCAGCATAACCATCCATTAATAGCAGTTAATTATTCTGTAAATTAAAGCTCTGGGCAGGAGTATTGTTGCATGCATGTGGTGAGAATATGATAAGAAACAGAAAGTTACTGCTGTACAGTGAATTAAGGCTCTTTGTTTTCCCTATAAATTACATAGTTGTATTTCCTTGGGATTTGGTTTAGTTTGGAAGAGATTAATTATATAAATATGAGTTTTATGTATTCTAGTTTAATATTAGTAAATTGATACAGTGTTAAAACAACATATGATGCAACCATTCATTTTGTGTGAGTTAGATTTTGTTTGGCATCAGTGAAAGAAAAGCTGCTTTTTTCTTCCTCTGTAATGATACTGATTACACTATTTTTATTTTTTCATGTATTGTGAGCATTTAAACACTGAAAAGCTTGTTTCAACCTTTGAAAATTCAAGGCTTAATGAAATATTTTAATACAATCATCTCTGCTTCTTGCTGAATGGAAGAAAATGAAAGTGCAGAAGAAAACCATATTTTTCCTTTGACTGCTTAGTAATTAGTCTTTGCCTTCTTCTTGAAATGCCAATGTTCTGCTACTTTTCCCTTAGAATTTAACAACAGTTTCAATGCTTTACAAAAAATTGCAAATGATTGAGCCAGGCCTATTTTCTTCATAATTAGAAATATAGCATTCAGGAATAATTTCATATGCTTTTCTACTTTGTAAACTGTGCAATTTAAACTGCAACAACAGAGGTTTACTCTGTTGCCACTTGAATATACTTGTACTTTACATTGAAGTTGAAGAGATGTCTGCATAAGGACAGTTGTGTAATGCACAGTAGTGGAAGGGTTTATATTCTTGGAGGTCAAACTGAAATCTATGGAATTACAGAAGAAATAGAGCACAAAAAAGCTAGCTTGATGCCTTGATGCTACTGCATGTACTATTTTATGAAAATAGCATGCGCTAGCTTGATGCCTTGATGCTACTGCATGGACTGTTTTATGAAAATAGCATGTTTCCAAACACATAGAAAGCAAACAATCTCAAATTCTGTTTCTTTGACCTAGTTTGTCCTTGGGTATTTAGACACAGCTCCCCGCCCCCCCCCTCCCTTCAGTATGCAACAAAATCAAAGTTGAGTGGGAAGAGATTGAGCAACCAGAAGAATCAAATTTGCTTTGTGATGAAATATCCTCATAGGAGCGCTCTTCCCATGAGCTGTGAACACTGGCATTTTGCCTGGTAATGCCAACTGACTGATATGGTCTCTTGGTGTCTCCTATGGAGATCTCCCTTGTTGATGGAAATCTCTCTTGTGGCTTAGGACTTCAATTTAGATTTCGCAAAGTGCTCCGACACAAAAGGGGTAGCAGCTGATTCATACTTTGATCAATGCTGATCAATGTTGGCATTAATCCACAGGCAGTTCTAACAAAAAAGTTCTATCTTCTGTGGCACTGTTCTGGGTCGTTACAGTTAATGGCTTTTCCTGAGAAATGCAGCAGGGGTAGGGGCGAAATGAGGTGAGGACTCACAGACAAACCAGGGGAGAGCTGTCTGTCTGTTCTTTGAAACTTTGTGTTTTTTATGAAGTTACACACGTATCCAGTCTGGCTTCAACTGTGTTGAATGTATTTATTTTAAAAACTCTCCTGCACAACTGGTTCTCCATCCTTCAGCAGAGAAGGGGGGTTTTAGCCTACCCCCATGCTAGATCACACAATCATTTGCTAACTCCCATGGCAGATCAGGGGCTTGAACTTGGCTCTAATGAACCCAAAGACACACTGTAACTAAAGAGCTTGCATTCCTCATGTAGAGGCTCACAAGCTTTAAAGTAAAGGGGTGGGTTTGGTTTGGTTTGGTTTCTTTCAATGCTGGTTTCTACATGTGCTGGACAATCGCCCATGTGATTTGGAACAACATGTTTATTGTTTCAGATGAGACTGAGTCCCCAGGGAGTTCATCTGTATAGCAAACATCAATGTACTTCACTGTAAGTTGGAGCCAGAGGCAGTGGAGAAACAGCTATAATAACTCTGTCCCGCTGGAGGGCTCCCCAGCACTTGAAGTAATCCTCCTTTTTAATGACCATCTCAGTTTTAGGGCTGTCTCTTGCCTGCAGTGCAATGCAGAGCTGCTCCCTTGCAGCAGTAAAAATGGGTTAGAGATGTGGGGGGTGCAAGACTCATTCCTGCACTCTCCTGTGTGTGTTTTTAATCACTGCCCTCAATATTGTTATCAAGCAAATGACGTGCTAAATACAACTCAGTATTTAGTGCTGCTCATTGTATTTTGAATTTTGTGTTGATTTCTGAGTGAGCTTGGCTAAATATCTTCACTTCTTCTTAAGTGATTACAGCTTTAGAAAGGTAACGGCAATTATTCTGGAATTGTTCCCTTTATTGTACTTCAATTTTTAATAGGTGCCTTCAGTACAATCCAAGTACTTAGAAGTGCTCTAAAGGGAAAGTAACTACACTTGAAGTTGGCTGCTTTGCTCTTTCTCAGTCGTGTTGCTTTTAATTTCATTTAGAGTTAAAATAAAATTATTGTTCAATTTAATTCATGAACAATTTTAAGTTTCTGTTGAGAATTTAGGTGGTTGTTGAGTCTTGAGGAGTCAAGTGCTTTAGAAGGATACTCTGACTAGAAAGCTGAAGTGATTTTGCAGGAAAGTGTATGAAGGCAAGTTAGTGGTCTGTTTTGTGTGTAGCAATGTAATAGCTGTCTATGGTCCTCCATTTCTTCTGAAACAAGTTAGATGTGGCAGGACATGTTGGAAAATTTCAGTAATTTTAAATTAACTTGTATAACTATTGTAAATATTCAGCTGCTCCTAAAAATGTTAATTCTTGACAACTTCTATATTTTCTTCACAAATACATTATTCCATTTCCAGACTGGATTGTATACTGGCTTACCTTGTAATTTAGCTAATGTGCTTGTCTGGTTTTGAAATCATTATTGTTTTTTTCCTGCATCAGTTGTATAGTGTTTCAAAAGTCTCATATTTTCAGTTGGATACAAACATCAACTTCTTTGAGATCGTCCCTTTACTTGGTGTAGCATGCTTGGTCGTCCTTGGTCTTGTCTTTAAGATGACAATGATCACCTGAGCCCAGTACATTCTTACTGACTATTAGCTGATGGAAAAGGACTTCTCCTGGGGCTGTTGACTCTAAATCATGATTCTTTCCTATAGAAATTCACTACTACAATTTTCCTGTAGGTATCCAGAAATAAGCTTTCAAATGCATCTTTTTAACCACATTGACAATCTATTTTAAACCATCAGTGGTACATCTTTCTTCTTGCTTGCCAAAACAACTTGCTGCAGCCTTTCCCTCTCCCCAGCCCACTGCAAATGTTGAGGCTTATTCTGGGATTTTAAAAGGATTATTCTTTTTAAGTTCATTGTGTGTTACTTGAAAGGGGCTTCAAACCATAATTAAAAAATCTCCACTTGTTCTGGGAGTTGCTCAGCTGTGAGGAAAATTGTTATTATCGGTGAAACTTCCCCATTCAGCCAAGTTCTTAGCCAAGGGATATTTTGTGAGTTTATGTGAATGAATTTTTGTTCATCCTTCTTAATGCTCTACTGATATTGTTTACTTACAATTTGTACTGAAAAAGGAAAATATGCACAGTGAGGTACAGTAAAGCTATCAAAATGTTTAATGTTGTTCACTTAGAGACAGCAGTGTAGAGAACTTTTCCTAACTATCCTGAGCATGAAGATATCAAGATTATATATTAAATAGAAGGAAATCATAGCACAGTGGCTGGTCTGATAAGTATCATCAGAGGAGGCTGGAGCACTTTTTTTTGGTTTGTAGACCCTACGTGCTTTGTGATTTCTATTTCATCGTAATAGCCCACTAGAAATGAAACAGCTCATGTTGACCCTTTACAGAGTTGGAGAAGAGTACCTGTATGGTCTGGAAACCCTGTTAAAATTCACATGGCAATAAAAGTATCAGGATTCTTTTCCACTAGAGACATTGTAGTGTCAGTGAAGTGTAACATACAAAACAATAATGAACAGATTGTACAGTTTATAGTTTCTGAGCTGCACAAAATGTTAGCTCTATAAATACATTTTAAAAGGCCCACCAGCAAATATTTTAAATTAATTGCAAATTCTTCAGTGATGTAGACACATAAATGAAAGAATTTTGCTGAGGCAATTATACTGTCTCCTGCTGCTCTTCCAAAAGTATTAGCATGATACATGAGACCTCCCACTGTTTGCAGATCTTTGCAGTAATCAGAGATTTAAGGTTTAGAACTTGGAGATGAGCTGAAAAGATGTTGTAAATAACTGCACAGGATGGACATCTAACAGGATGGCTGTGGTGCCCTGATACTGCTGCGCTTGTCCAAGAGCATTTACCACTCTCTATAAAAGCTTTGGGAAGGCATGTTTTTATAAGTACTGCAGGAATGTACTGTAATCAAAATATTCAGGCAAATCGCTGTTAATGTGCTTGCAGACTAAAAACTTGTACTTTCCAGAGCTCAAACACTTCTTTGTATCCCCCCAAGACCTGATGTCACTTAATTTGCAGAGCAAAGTGGGGAAAAAGTCTTTTTGTGTTACAAGCTAGCCTTACTTCCTCTTTTCTCTAATGTGATGGATTTGTTGCCTGTTGTCTCAGAACATCTCATGACACCATTCTGTAGAAGGACAACAGAGCACCTTCTCTGCAGTCACAAAGGCAGTGAAAAGCACAGCCAGAAACTGAACCTGGCATCCTCCCTCCCAGCCATGCATTACATTCTTTTCCCTGCTGGCAAGCTGAGTACCATGGATACAAGTAAGTAAAGAAATCTTGGTAAACTACTTAAATACAAATATCTGTGACTTTTATATATATTTCTCTGTAATTAAAAAAGTATTCAGAAATGTGTACTATTTTTTAAAGCTATCTGTGCTTTATATATCTTTATTACTCTCATATTTTTGAATAAGCTTGATTAGTATGTTGATTATGTGAACCAAAATTTCCATATTTTTTGAAATTTTTCTTCAATGGTCATTAAAAATTAAGCAAAACATACATCTATGTTTATCAGATACTTTAATACCCATCTTCTAATGAGAGAATTAAGTTTAAAAATGTAGATCATTATTATTTTCAGCTATACCTAGGTGATGCTTAAATCATGCCTGTTTTTTTTTCAGAGGTGCTTTGTAGGTGTTTCTGATTTCATACATAGCAGTTACGATATGTGAACCAAAGTGTGGCCATACTTGGATCTCTGTGTACAGCTTAGGACCTCCCAGTTTATCTAGGCTGTTGCTGCTTTAGAGGACCTGGAAACAGATTCTCTGAGGTGGTCAAAGTGTACTTTCAGGTTTGTAACTGAATCCAGCCTATGTGTGCAAGAAGAGTCTTACCATGTGGGTGCAGATGCAAAGTACTCTTGTTCCTACCCTGTATTTCTGAAGTGGGGATGAGCATGAAAATGCATGTAGCCGTGTTGAAAAGCTCTGCCTAGAGTTTATCTTGTTCAACTTTTTAGCACTTAATAAGTTCTGATATAATAAAAAACAAGTTAAAGATTTTTATTCTTATTAGTGTTTCATTTTATAGGAAGGCATGCTTCTCTATTTATTTTTGATGCTGTTGAAGCAGAGAGTTGGTCCAGCTGTGAATCTATCAGCTGTAAACAATGCTCTTTGCCTTTGGCCAAATTTTAGTCTCCTAGTGTTTTCACTCTGCCTGGAGTGAATCTCTGTGACCAACAAATCCCTGAAAATAAGAACATATAATGGAAAAGCTGACAAGACCCTTAACAACAGCAGAGCCATGGGCTTTGGTATAAACAACATAATAACAGAATGGATTTGAATGTCATCCTGGAATTTCAGGCTTTTGTTGCATTTCTTGTCCAATTGCCTTCATGACTATTTCACAGCAATGCTTCCTGGGATGTTCCAAAAGCTACAGTTTTTCATCTACAGACTCCTGCCATAACCCAGCAATAAAATGTACATTGTGACGTTAACTGCTCTTGCTTTTATAACAGAATAAATGTAGAAAACACAAGCTGGCTATGGGATAAGGTAGTAGTTAAATTAAACCTAAGCAGGTAGTTCTCTCGTTGCGACATGCTGCGATATTGAGGCTCGTCAGCATGGGGTGCTGTGACAGTGCCTAGCTGTGTGATAATGAGTCACAGTGTGAAGCTTAAAGCATAGGGTAATCCCCTTTCTTCTCCTCCTTCTCAACCTCGTGTCTTATTTGAAATTAAAGGATGTTGGACTATATGCACACTTAACTGTTCAGAGACAGTCTTAGTCCTAAAACAGGCATCTGGGCTTCCCTGTACAACACATTGTGCAATTAACCTCCTAAGAATGGGGTTCTCAAAACTTAAGAAGCTTTTTAGAAGGAAACAAAGATGGAAATGAGAGTGAAGCTGTTTTGCATTTAGCTGTCTTCTGGTCTACGAAAAGTCTTTCCTTACTTCTGTCCTCCTTCCCCTCCAAATCAAGGGCTCTGCACCCTTTTTTCCATCTCAGCTGCTTGAGGTTAGCGGAGGATAATGCTTTGAATGTGGCCTTTCCTTTAAAATATTTGTAGTAGTTCCTCTGCTATTGCTTTTCTCCTAGTTGGAAACACATTAGTTAAAGCACTCAGGGAAAGTCCAATCCTATGTAATTAGCTCATGTACATATTGCTGTTAAAATCAGTGTCCCTGTGGATTAACATGGCAGTTCCTATTCCCCATCAAAAGAGGGTAGATCTCTGTTTTGCCCCAGCCCTAAACAAGTGTGACAACACTGCGAATAAAGATACAAGGTTTTACTCATGAGTCACGCTTTGGGTATTGTACCCAGCCCAGGAGCCAGGAATAGTTCATAAATAATTTGACAAGCAAGCTTATAAGGTAAACTTCAGATAAAGTTCAGGTGCTTTACTTTGTGCTACTAATCCAACAAATCCACCAAAGACAGTTTATAACTTGTAGAGCTAACATAGTTCCTAATTTTTATTTATGTGCCAAAGGCTAAATGACTGTTTTTTGTTATCTGATAATTAATGAGCTCTTCAGTCCTTAGTAGGATGTGTGGAGGGAAAAATTCAAATTCCTGGAGACAGGGACAGAAGAGTAGGAAAAGGGAACTATTCCTAGACTGCATTTTCTCTGTTAATACTTTTCCTTTGTTCATATCCTCAAAGCTACTCTGCTAATAAATGGAAAAAGAAAGATCAAGATTACAGACTTGGGGAGATTCAGGTCATACTGAAATTTATTAAACATAGACTTATTAATAGAATTTCCTGTCTTCAATAACATGCTCTTATACTTCACCTGTCCTTGACTAAGATACAAGCAGCCCCATCTGCAGTTGTTGTGAGGTTACAGTTCAATAAATAATCCAATTATAAGTCTTTCTGAAACTAGATCAAGATTGCATATAGAACTGTATTGATTGCATTTCAGTGCCAGCACTGTCATGGCAGCAGAAGGGCAAACCACCGGTCAGCTGCTACAGAGCAGATGGGTTGCCAACACATGCAATATATGTAAGTGCTGTGAAGAAACTCTAAGCAGTTTCAGTGGATACTCAGATGTTTTATATGTGGTGTCCCTGAAAGATAACAGCAAGTCACCCCCTAAGCTTGCTGACCATATGATTAGCTTTTATCTGTCCTAGTGCTCTGTCCTGAAGCTGTGAATCTCAGTGTAGAGTTCTGATGAATGCTGAGGTTTCATTGAATCATAGAATCATAGAATGGTTTGGGTTGGAAGGGACCTTGAAGATCATCTAATTCCAACCTCCTCTGCCATGGGCAGGGACACCCTCCACTAGACCAGGTTGCTCAAAGCCTCATCCAGCCTGGACTTGAACACCTCCAGGGATGAGGCATCCATAACTTCCCTGGGCAACCTGTTCCAGTGCCTCACCACCCTCACCCTCACAGTAAAAAAATTCTTCCTCATATCTAATCTCAATCTACCCTCTTTCATCTTAAAACTGTTACATCTCATCCTATTGCTACACTCCGTGATAGAGTCCCTCCCCATCTCTCCTGTAAGCCATGTGAGAGAGTCTGAAGGGTTGAGATGCAAAGGAAAACCTTAATCCTTCGTGCTAAAGCTGTAGTGAAATAAGAGCATTGAAGTGCAAACTTGTAATCCATTCATCTGCAGCATGATGTGAAGGGGCTTTGTTTTTTGGCCAGTGCCTAAATTTCAAAAATGCCCAGAAATGTCTTAATCTTGGTTTTCACACTAGTAACTACCACTTGCCAAAGGAAGACTGGACTCCAGGCAGTTAACTTTTGTTATGTTTATGGTCCCCTTTTAAAACATTGCAGAACAGAAGCAGGAGAATGTGGTAATGATGTTAGAGCATTCACAGTTAACCTGAAAGTCCCCCCTCCATTTGATGGGAATCGTATTTGCATTTCCTGCATATTGCCTTAGCTATTAGGCAGTAGTCCATCTGAACACACAGTATTTCCTCTCCTACTGTTGAAAGACTGCTGATGTGCAGGGAAAAAATCAGGGCTCTGTCTGTCCCTCTTACTTCAATCTCCCACCTCAAAGTCACATCTCCTCTTTTTTTCTAGTCCTTTTTGTCACTCAGTTTTGTGCTCTACCCTCCAAGTGGCACAGTACACTTCAGAACATTATGGGAGCACAGTGCCGAGGAAAGAACCATGGCTGGAAGCAATGATTCTCAAGCTATAATTCAGGAAATATCAAAGGTCTCTAAAGTCTTCCTGAAGTTACATGAAGTCTTAAGAATTGAAAGAGAATAAAAATAGCAACTGAGGGTGCTAGGAGGGAACTGTATGATTTTCTCTGATTAAGTCATCTGCAGAATGAACTTTCAGCCCATTTGCTCGGCTGAAAGAAAAGCTGTGTTGCCTTATGTGTTCTTTTCTGGAATTACAGAGCCATGGTGAACATGGCTGGAAGCTGCCATCTATGGTGTAAAAACAGATGCAGCTCTTCCAAGGATGCCATCTTCTATCCACAATGTCTGGAAAAGAATATTAAAACCAAGAGTACTCCAGATAAGTTTTGTTAGCTGCCTTTGGAAAATACAGTGCTATGTACTGTTTTATTGCAACTTCATAGAAAACCATAGTATATGAAAACTTTCATTGTGATGATGAAAGTGATTTAGCATTTTTCTGGGAAACAAATGGAGAACTTTACTGATATTGGGGGTTCACTTCTTTGCTTTAAAAAAGTTGTCTCATAATTCAGCCTTGTGGAGCTTTTGATAGATTCTTTCCATAAGGGAAGATGAAATTATAAATTATATGAACTACAGAGATCCCTCTCTATAGATGTGTGTGTGTGCATACATATATACACACACATGTAAATGTGTATATAGGTATGTACACACGCATAACTATTTTCTAATTACATATATATAAGTGTAAACATATATAGAGAAGTGTGTATATTCCCCTTTCATATTACGTTCGAAGTTGTTGTCCTGCAAAAACATATTTTGCAAATCTTTTAATGGGATAAATTTAAATCTTTATAAATTGAAGCTATAAAAAATTTAAAACTGAAATTAAGAACTTATTTACTATTTGGGAAGCGGCATTGCTTGGAAGATACTCAAGAGACATCACATTTTTCACCTCAAAATAAATAGATACTTTAATATTTACTGTACATATATAATAATAACATATTCAATAGGCTTATATTTGAGGATTGTATGTGAACTATTATGATTTAATCTCAAAATTCTAATATTAAATATTTTCCTTAATGTTAATTTTTAGTAACTTAAAAAAAACTTATTCTCTGTTATTGCTGTATGTACCTGTAGTAGATCCTGAAATTGGAATTGTAAGCTGCTCAGGATCAAGAGTCTAGTACGTGTTTGATGCAATTCACTTGATGGACTTGAAGGATAACTTCCTAGAGGGTGTCAGATGTTGGACTAAGGAAGCTTTATCTCTCCTTCCTCCTTAACACTATACGATATAGTATATGTCCAGTAAATCCATCTTTTTTAAAAAAAAAAAAAAAAAAAAGAAGAAGAATAAAAAAAAGGATTGAGCACTAATCACTTCTGCTCACAGTACTTCTCTCTCAATTCAAGGCTAAATGGCCTCATTTTCCTGAGTACCCATCATCAATGGTTCAGGTGAGTATGAAATCTCCCTCTGCCTGTTTGCTTTGCAACATGAAGATTGGTTATTATTTATCTAATGTATTCAATCTCATGCGTGAAGGAGAGAGGAAAGCAGGGGCTGTGAAGTTGATCACTGCAATCTCCTCTAGACAAATAGCCTGAGAAGTGGTGGGCTCTGCTACATGTCTGAAAACAGAAACAAATCTTTGTGCTGGAGAAAGGAAGAGATTAAAGGTAAGTTCAAAAAACCAAGGCTCTCTTCCAGAGAAAGTCCTGACAATAGCAAGGGGGGATAAAGAGCTTTTGTTGCTCTCTGCTGCAGCTATAAGCTATCTTTCATACCATCACTTGAAGCTAACCACTTAGAGTCTTACAGATTAAAGTAAAAATCTTACATAAAAATCCATCAGGTTTACTGAGAAACTAATTGGAAAGCAGAGCTCCTAATAAGTAAGTTCACTTAAAACAGGCTGTGGTATTTGTACTACCTGCAGGTTCAAACTAGCTTCATGTTTTGAGGCAAATCATTTTCTGTTTGGAAAGGCCCAGATACTCTTCTTTCCAGGAGAAGAACACATTCTTGTGCATTCCACCATTTGGGTATAAAGAAGTATCTCCAGATATAACAACCAATTACACTGCAATTAACTTTAATCATGATCTTCATGAGAGGATACTTAATGATATTCCAGGTCCTGCACATGGATCTGGCAAATCCCAAGCACACATACAGGCTGGACAGAGAATGGATTGAGAGCAGCCCTGAGGAGAAGGACTTGTGGGTGTTGGCTGATGAGAAGCTGAATATGAGCCGGCAGTGTGCGCTTGCAGCTCAAAAAGCCAGTGTGTCCTGGGCTGCATCAAAAGAAGCATTAGCAGCAGGTTGAGGGAGGTGATTCTCCCCCTCTGCTCTGTTCTCATGAGAACCCACCCAGAGTACTGCATCCAGTTCTGAAGTCCTCAGCACAGGAAAGACATGGATCTGTTAGAGCGAGTCCAGAGGAAGCCACAAAGATGATCAGAGGGCTGGAGAACCTACCATATGAGGAGAGGCTGAGAGAGTTGGGGTTGTTCAGCCTGGAGAAGAGAAGGTTCTGGGGAGACCTTATAGCAGCCTTCTAGTACTTAAAGGAGGTCTACAGGAGAGATGGGGAGGCACTCTTTATCAAGGATTGTAGTGATAGGTAACTATTTTAAGCTGAAAGAGGGTAGATTAGATATTAGGAAGAAATTTTTCACTGTGAGGGTGGTGAGACACTGGAACAGGTTGCCCAGGGAAGCTGTGGATGCCCCGTCCCTGGAGGTGTTCAAGGCCAGGCTGGATGAGGCTTTGAGCAACCTGGTCTGGTGGAAGGTGTCCCTGCCCATGGCAGGGGGCTTGGAAGTAGGTGATCTTTAAGGTCCTTTCCAACCCTAGCCATTCTATGATTCTATGGTTTTTCAGGATACTTTTTGCAAAAAGTTGGGAAGATTATTGTCTGGTACAGCGAGCTTCTCTGATGATTTCTCTGTGGCTAATGCAAACATTTAACCCTCATGGCTGCATGGTGAAGTGCCTGTAATTAGCCCTCAGTGGAGAAATTCTTTCACTGTTTAACTCTTTGCATTACATATTTTAATACATGATTTGCAGCCACTGTCTCATCCATCTCACAGAGCAAAGACTTGCTAATATTAGTATAATGATTGTGCATAAGCAAATCCAAAACCTTTTTTCTTCCTTTGCTGATACTAGTTACTATATTATGTTAGGCTTCAGGTTTCTTTAAAAAAAGTAATTGATTATATGTCAACCACACAGGGGAGA
>NW_010104892.1:0-17646 GCF_000699245.1 Pterocles gutturalis | reverse complement strand
TTGGCAAGCTCCTCTGCCAGCTCCCTCAGCAGAGGGTCCCCCAAAGCAGAGCAGTTGCTCTCTGTAAACTTGTCAATGACAACAGATACCTTGTGGCTGCCAGCACCCCTTGAAACCCCTTGTGTTTCTCCACCAGTCTCACTCAGGTGCTCAACAGGCACAGCTCAGTGTAGTTTGTGAAGTTCAACAGAATCACAGGGCAACAGGCTGCAAGCAGGTTTTCCAGGCAGGAAGGTGTTTAGAAGTAGAAATTTAGTTTTAGTCTGAACTTAATTGAAAAGTTGCCTGTTTCTTCCTGCAACCTGGAAGTATTGGGGAACTACAAGTTCAGAGGAACCAACAGAAAGGACTAATAATTGCAGTGAAACTGTCAAGCTCCCAGGGCTTGTAGGGTTTGCAGCTGTGGGGCACTTTCACTAATGGCCTGGCCCCAGGCTGTGGGCCCTTGGAATTACATCTGAGGAGTTCTTCTCTGTGAATCCCAGATTGCTGGCACCTCTGATGCCATAGCCTGAGCCAGGACTCTCAGAGTCTCCAAGCTCCCTGGTGTAAGACCAGGATTTTTTCCAAAGAGAACCAGACCTCCCAGGACTTTCTGGCCATGCTATAAAGCCTGCTGACTCTGGTCTGGCCACCTTCCCTGGAGCTGTTTAAACCCAGGGCCCAAGGATCTCTGCTTCTGAGATCCACAGCTAGGAGATTTGGTATTTTGAGTTTCTACAAATTAATTAAGACAGATCTGGACTTTACATTTCCACTGTCCAAGAGCTGCTTGACCTAGACTCCCTGGATCTGTGGTAGACCCACATGTCAGATCTCTTATTGAAACAGGAGATTTCTAGGTCTGGATGAAAATTGCTGGATGGATGGGGCCTGGTGCTTAGAAGAGCTGCACCTCCAGCCCAGACCCTGGAGGCTGGCTGGCTGCTGCAGCTCCAACTCACTCTCCAAAGCTCTGCATTGCTATTGCTCTTCCTTGCCAGCAAGGAATCTGCTTTGGAGTAGGTGAAAATGTGTTGTGAGCTGAGACATTTTCATGACAATAGGCTTAACAAACTGGCATTTGCTGACAAGGTTTCATCAGAAACTACTGACCAGCAGTATTTTGCAGTCTGAGTCAATGTGGCAAAGTCAATATTGAATATCGGGGCTTTCGCTTGGAAGCCGACAACTATTTATGGAATTACAGCAGTGCCTTTCTCTCTGCTCCTAGCTAAACTAGGATTTATTGTCCTGAAGATCTTGGACATACAGGTTTTAATACACTCTCTTGGGATCCTGTGAGTAATGTTGGGTATGATCTCACAAGGAGACGTTGCTGCCTTCAGGGAAGTGCAATGGAAAGCAATAATAATAATCTCAGCTCCTGTAGCTTCTATCGCTTGAGAGCCAAAAATACTTTAAATACTATAAATAATTAAACCTTCTAACTCTGTGATGCAGAGAAGATGCATCTCCATCTTTCTGATGAGGTGAATAAGGCAAAGGGTGACTAAGAAAACAATGGTGTTTACACTTTCAAAAAATGCTTATTGATTTTAGATGGTAGTATGAGGGATTAGAACAAGACTTCACTTGTTATGGTTCATTCCTTCTGTGCTTTCAAGATTTAAAACCTGATACCTAACAGTATGAATACAAGTGATCTCAAAGGTAGCAAGAATGGACCAAAAATGTAGCAGTGCATCAGGTGAGGAATGGAATGACTGTAGGAGCCACAGAGAACAAAAAATGGCTTAGAGTTAGTGATGGATGGAAAAGCTGAGACAGGCTTTTCAGGGCATATATTGTAGCTTGAAGTAAGTTCATTGGGAATATTGGAATTCTAGATTTTCTTTCATACTAAGCCCTCTAATGCTGTTTCAAAAGTGTAAACTGACCTTAAAGCATAAGTAACTCATGGCTACACTTGCTCCATAGTACTGATTTTCTTTTTTTTTTCTGGTAGAGTATTCTTTATTGTGATAGTTGTCTGGTTTTGGTGGTTGTTCTCTCTCACTCTTACTGCTAATGCTTATTTTCCCTGCTGCAAATGTAAGATATAGCAACTCTTGTGTAAATGAGATGTGGCCCAAGGGGGATGAGCTGCACCCTGAGGAAGCCAGTGGTGGAGCTGAGCTGGGAGGAGGCACGGGCTGGTGTGTCCTCCTATGCACTGGCCAGCACGTGGGGGAATGAACAGCCAGGTTAGCTGCTGGGAAAAGTAAATGAGGCAGCCAGCATGAATGAGTTTGAGAGGCTGGAAAAAACAGAGAGCAGAGGAAAAAAATGCATGGACACGGCATTCAGCTGAGCCAAATCTAATGTGTTTGTACTGGATTGGGCCCTGTCCCTGAAGCATCAACAGCGAGTGACTAGCTGTGGTCCCGATGTGGCTTTGCCTGTGTATGTTTCTGTCATCGCAAGTCCATAAATGTGATCGAGTGCTGAGCGGAGGGAGAGGTCAGTGGCTGCTGGGCTGGGTCCCTCCAGCTGGGAAAGCTTTCTGGACGCTATTGATTGAAGGTCTCAGTAAGACGAATCAGCCCTGACCTGTCATACAATTGCAGCACAGCATGGTCTGGTGCACAGCACTAATGTACTGTGAAAGCATATTGTATCCAGCGGCTTGATGGCTGGTGCCTTACTGGTCATTGAACTCGGGGATAGAAAGATATGGAAAGGGAACAGTGTTGGGTGGGAAGAGTAAAGAGGGAAAGGAAGAAACAGGAAAAGAAGGAGAAAAATGAGACCACAAAAAAAAATTTCCTGATTTACAGTTGTCAATTCTTCCTTCATCCTGGTTTTTTAGTATTTATTGTAAGGATCAAGTTTTTCTAAAGGGTTGAGTGGGTTTTTTTGGGGGGTGCTTCTTGGTTGGGAGTGTACAACTCCAAACATCTCGAATGACACTCTTTGGTGTCACACATTGGATTTCCCTTGTTACTTCTTCTAGGTAGATTTTGTTTTGTTTGTCTATAAGTAGTGATAACAGGCACATAAAAATACTAAGGATCAGAGTGAGGAAAAGGGAAGCGACAAGGGACAGGCAATTACAAGGGAAGAGACTCACAATAAGACTTTCTGTGTACTCATCCATCCTTTCTAGTGGCCTGACCAGAGCCAGCTTTTGACCCCTCTTGGCTCAGATAGCTGTGGCGTGCTAAAAACACCTCTCGGTCCCTCTCACTTACAGGTTAATTCCTTGTCTTACTTCACAAGCAAGGCTGGCATTCTCATGAGGTCCCTTGGTGACTAAACCCCATTTTCCAAAATGCTGCATACCAGCAGAAATCAAGAGGTCACAAGATTCCTGAGGGGTGCTGGCAGTTTGCAAAACATGGCCCATCAGTGTCTGTAGCACTGCAGCTTTGCCCTGGACCACCTCAGAGGATGCATCTCCCTCTCTCCACCCTGCTGCCGCCACTTAGTGGTTTCTTTGCCCCCCTGCCCCTCATATCTTGGTGTTTCAGGTATTGAGCTGCCTTCTCTGCTGTTTCTGCTGTCCGTCACACCTTTATGATGATTTGATCGGGTCTGGTCTTCTGTGGCACTCTGCATAGGGCTGTTGAGGATTTGCTACAATGGTACCACAATGAGCAGAGGCAGTGCAGTGACTTTATCCTAGCTTACCTTAGCTGCATGGGCTGCAAGACTGAAACATGCACCCATGAAGATCTTTCCTAAGGGATGGGCAGGTTTTTGTTTTAAACTTTCCCATGTCATATATTATATCTGAGGAGATTGGCAGCAAACCGGAGAGCTGTATCCTAAGTGCAGGTGTAGTTTGAGGCTGTCTCCCTCTAGTTCATGTGCCTTTTTCTCAGTATTGTAAAAGGAATCATTCAATTTCTGCCTAAAAAAGAAAAATAATATTTTCTTTCCCACTTACAGTATGCTTTAAGAAACCTTTGTGATTTGGCTTTTACGGTGTTTACATCTGTCATTGAAAGAACTCAAGACTGTCTCTTGATGTGATGCTTTGAGTAACCCATGGGATTTCAGCACTGGCGTGGTGTTTGGCAGCTGCCTTCAGGAGACCTGCCTGCTCTGTGTTTTTCCTTTAAGGGAATTATACAAGGAATGAACAGGTACTGAGTGAGGTGCATGAGAGAGTCTGGGGAATTGGAAGGTCCTTCCACCCCTGGAAGTAAAAATTCTCATTTTTTTTAAATTTTGAGATTTAGTATAACAATCTGCCAGTGTAAAAAAATGCAGAGTTGACTAAGGTTGAGTAGAAAACCTCAAATTAATACAGCAAATAATGAGAGATACTGAGGATGTGCTTCTCCAAACCATTCAAGTGAAGTTAAACGTGTGTTTCTCATGGATATTAGTGGATCAGAGGTATTTAAATCCCTAGCTTTTGGAAACTGCAGTCTTTAACACCCTCATGTTATTAATGTGCTGTTGATTCCTGCTTGGAAATGAAAACTGGAAGTGGAGAGTTAAGAAAGGAAGGAAGAGATTGCAGCATGGATTACCAAATTGTTCCAGTTTGATTTAATTTGCAAAACGAGTGCTCTTCTGCGTGCAACATTCTGCTGTCTGTCTAAAGCTAGTCTTGCACTTCAGGTGGCAAAGTTGCTTTCCGTCATGCTGAAACCCCTTTGGAGGGGCCACGCATACACAGTGACACGTCCTTGCTTTGGATGATCTCGCTCTGAGCCTGAATCTGGTTCTGAGATGCGGGAGATGACAGTCAAAAGTAGGAAACGGTGCACGTCTCGTAAGCTTTGGAACCCTTGTTTCAAATGGAGCACGCACAGAGCGACAGCTGTGGCAACTGAACCCTCCAGGTGGTGAGGATATTTCAGTCTCTGGCAGGGAGGTCCTGTCTCATCCCTCTAAACTTGTCCAAGTGGGATGCTGAGGTGGGGTGAGATCCTGGCAGGGCAACGGTGGCTCCAGCCCGGCTCTGCAAGCCAGGCTCACAGAGAGTGATGACTGTGCCAAGCCTCTATGCCCTGGCATTTAGAAATTGGCACTGGGCAATGCCAGACTGACCTGCTGTCTCACTTAATGTTTTTTGTGTGTGTGACACTGACTCCCGCAGCTCAGCACGTGCGTGCCAGCCTGGGTAAGCAGGTCAGACTCGCTCCTGCTCTCCCTTGCCCAGCCGTTATGTTCATCCTCCCTCACTTGTCCTGCTGAGAACCCAGGGGGACTCGGTTTACAAGGAGGGATGAACACAGCTGAACTTCTGCTGCAGCAGAGCAAAGTCCCAAGGGCTGATCAGATAACCATCTACAAGCATTTTCAGGGTGGAAATGGTGAGTTGAGGGGGAGACATTGTTTAGGCTGAATGAAGGAGATATTAAAGCAACAGGATAGCTGAGCAAAGGGAAAATTTAGGCTGAGTTTAGGGAAACATTTCTAAATGTGAGCCTTGGAGCTGTCTCCTAGCAGTGGTAATCCTATTGTTTGAGTTGTTTCAGAGCAGTTAGTGTGCTAAACCAGGTGCCATAGACAGCAATCCTGAAGTGTCTGGGGGAAGGGCAAGACTATTAAGCAGAGGAATTTAATTTGTAATTTCCATTAATCACTTGGTCTTGGTCTCAACAGAAGCTTGCAGGCTGTGGCTGTATCAGCTATCACCCATGTGAAGTATGTGGGTGGGAGAAAGTGGGAAGGACACTGGGAACTTACCCTTGGGCAAGCTTACAATAATGAGCCATAGTTCTTCATCTGTTGGGAATGATATGCGTCTAATTGATGATCAAAGTGTTCCTTGTACTGCCTTAAGTGTAGGGAGAGAATTGCTCTTCTCCTTTCCATGGGGCATAAAAAGGGGAAGCACTTTTTCACCTTATCCTTGGATAGACCTGTTAGATAGACAGAGGCAATCTATCCATCAGAGATGGGGAGGAATGAATATGTGATATATAGGATGAATCCTACTCCAGGGAGGAGCTTGTACATGGCTTAATAAAGAATGAACAGCCTAAAAGAAAATAGAGAATAGTATTAAACATATGGGCTACTTTCCTCCCAGTGCCCTTGGAAGGAAAGCTAACAGCGAGATGAGAGAGTTCCAAGGGTTTTGAAGACTTTGGTTGGGGGTGTGTGATGCATTCCCCGAAAGAAAAAGGCTGGCTTGGGAGAAATAATGGAAAAGAAGCAGCATTTTTTAAGGTAGATAGAAATGAACCTGTGGGACATCACAAATATGGACAAAGGTACATGTTAGAGAGGGACTGGTTGTGAAGAGCAGAAAAAAGACCTGCCCAAAAGGCCTTGCAGAAATGTTTCTACCACAGTCATAGGAACATTTATATCTCAGATTGAGAATATAAGTGATGTTCAAAGCTAATCACCATAATGAACCATTTTGGTACAGATGCTGGATTGCTCTTGCATTCATCACTGTGCATGGCACTTTCTGATGTCTCTAGGCTCTGCCATCTTCCTACTCTGAATGTATGGAGATTTTCCTGCAGCATAATTCATTCCATTTATCAGCACCCGAAGTGCGCAGGCACTTCTAAGACACAGCCATTGTGCCCCATATCCATCCCCTCTTCTTTGTTAACAAAATTCCTGAAACAACAGGGCTGTGAGCCAGAGGAAGATTTATGGGCACTTATGTCACCTGCCTGGTAAGCAGTAACACGGGGAACAGCAGTGCAAGAATTGTCAGTGTACAAATAGCCTGGGCTGAAGGTGTAGTAGGCCAATGGTTAAAGCAGTGTTAGAACATGAGGAATGCTTCTTCAGAGGTATACAAGATGCAGCATGTCTAGATTGGGGAGATGGCAGTAACTGTGAGAATGGGAGGTTGTCCTAAGCTGAAATTGGTTGCCAAAAATCAAGGAGTTGGAGAAAATTAGCCGTAAATTATGGCATGATTTATAGCTTTAAGCCCCAGCTCTTAGGAGTAACTGTTCATGGGGTTGCAACAGCCCTGCCCCTTTCTTCACATGGGTCGTCTTAGCTCCTGCAGTTTACCTGTAAGGCAGGCAGTAGATGAAGCGATTAAATACACATCAGTATTTATATTCTGCAGTTGGTAAACACAAAAATAGTGTTCTTCTTGGGTTTGGACATGCAGGTATTTCCTTGCCAGACAGCCCAGTAGCATCTCTAGTGTGATGATAACTTCCCTACAGCTTCTTCTAGTGCACTTGCTGTTCCCTGGTGGTGTGTTGGATACCAGGCACAAAGCACCTTCCAGCTTTGTAGAGACGAGAGAGGTTTCTTCTGACCCCCAGCTAGGGCCTGAAACACAAGGTTTGCTTTTAGATTCGTTGTCTGATACTGCTCAAACTATCTGAGAAATGAAGACAGTGTGAATTAAGATGCTATAAAACACGAACAAATGCTGAAGGATACGGTAACACTGAGGGCTAACCCTGGAGCTGGCAGGGCATCTGTCTGTAGTGGGATAGAGGGTGGTGGTGAGTCCTAGAATTGGGCTAGTGATCAGGGATGAGAGTAGGGCTGGGAATTAGCGTTGCAGTTGGTGCAGATGCAAAATTATATGTTGATTTCAGATTCTGTGGCTTGAAATCCTTTAATGGGTGCTGGGACCTCATCAGATCTCCTAGTAAGCGGAGCTCAGAAAGCACTGGGATATGAATTTCCCCATGGCCCTCCAGGGAAGTACAGGAGAGGGAGGCTGGGGGTAGGTGATGCTCCTCTTCCTCCAGTATGGAGCCAATGTCCCTGTGAAGTTCCCTTTGCTGGTGGCTAGTGCACGCTGTTCAGCCTCCTGTCCCAAGCATCATCTTCCTCCTAATTAGGAAAGCTGCCTTCAAGGCAGCTTTTTGTCTGGGACTGTGGTATTACAGGACTTCCTTTCCTCTTGCTGTCTTGAGCTCAGATGTAGGGTTTTGTGAGCCTGCAAATATGCTCTCAAAGGGATATTGTGCAAGGCTGTCCAGCTGGCACAACTGCAGCAGAAGGAGGTACCAGCATTGGCACACAACAGAGCTGCCCCCAAACTCCTGGGATCAGCCTGTGTTCTGCCTCAGTTTCTGTCTGACCTGAAGACTGCCTAGCTTTGCTGTACACTGCCTGAGTAGTACTTTATTTACAGTTAGCCTGGTTGAATGCACAGTGACCTATTTGTGTACTTTCTCTATTTTTGAAATACTGTCCAGAAATATCTCTAAATGCTGAGCTGTATTTTGCGTGTGCAGCCTAATAGTTTTCTATTAATACTTATCTTAGATCTGATCCACATAAAAATGCAGTGTCAAATAAGGTTCTCATGATATTTTTAAGCGATCTAACCTTTGGTCCTGGCCGAATTCCAGTCTGAATAATTACTGTCTGACTACCTACATTGCTCTTGCATTTTCAGTTGCAGAAGTTAGCTCTCCCTTCCCATTTTAACAGTGATTGCGTAACATTGCTCTGCAGCACTAAGTAGATGCTGCATTCCTCTACAGTGATGGATATGTTTTATTGGTAAATAAAATGAGATTACAGAGGTATAATGGTTTTACAGGCATGTTTATACCTAAATATAGATATGTCTGTAAAACCTCTTTGTCTAATGGCTCTGTCATATTTTATTGTTTCAGGGAGTAAGGGGCAATATAATAGTGTGGAGTAATGTGTAAAGGTTTTTACTGAGTTTGGGATTTGCTAAATTGTTTTGGAGTGGTAAAATCACAGAAAAGGCTCCAAACACTGTGTTGCCCCACACCACCACCAAGGGAAAAACCTGCTCATGTAAAATATTTTGTGATAAAATATACTGGCACGTTTTTAAAAGCATTCTTGACTGGTGAATTTAGACTCTAGCAATATTAAAGTTACTTAAAACAACAAAGGGCAAAAACCCTGTTTTACAACTACAGCCTTGTCAGGTGCTTGTGAATTTCTCCATGTGCATTTGCAAATATTCACTGGAAACAAGAGCACCACTCAGGAGGAGGTCCACATGCTGCTTCCAGTGTTTCCTTGATTCGGTACTCAAACTTTTGCATTTGAACAGTGTAGAAATTAATGGATAAAACTTGCTGTGTATGCAAAAACACATTTTCATAACAGCTCTGAGGTCGCCTTAATCTGATACTAAGTCTGTGCTGGTTCACCCCTGTCTCTCTTCTACTAGCACAGATTCAAAAGGGACTTATAGTGAGCCAGACCAGAGGAAGAAAAAGAGGTGGGGTTGGTGCTGAGATGTCTTTTCCTTTTTCAGCCAGCACTTGCATGTGAGCACAAGTGTGGATAGTGGCTACTGCTTGTGAACAGAGATCACCCCCATGGAGGTCAGGGAAGCGACTGTAAGCACTGTGAGCACCCGTGTTGCAGTCTTAAGCAGCTCAACTCTGCACTGTAAGCCTGCTGCTGCCTTGTGGGAATGTTCTGGGGCTGAATGGCAGGGGCCGCCCTTCAGGTAATGGAGTGCCACCAGCCCTGGGTTGGGTGTGATTTGTTAGAGTTCCCATGCCTTATCACATCCTACCAGGGAGCCCAGCCTGGACCTGGTTCCTCCTTGTTCCCTTAGAAGGTCACTGGTCCCAGGCATGCAGACAGCCCATGAAGCACCTGAAACACATCATGAGCATGGCAGAAGTGTTATGTTTGAGTGAGAGATGGAGGGAGGTGTGTCCTGGGTGGTACAATGCAAGATATCTAAGCATTGCTCTGCCTGAACCAGCTCATGGCTGAGGATCCAAATTGGAAATCTCAGGTTGGCTGTGGAGACACTGATGCCCTCCTCTTTGCGTTAACCTCTTCCTAACCTCTGCTGCTCCCTGCATGTCGGTCCAAAGCCTGAGGATCTGGCATCATATGGGGAACTCTATAATCTTGTGTTGAACGGAAGAATCTCCCTTGGGGAACATCTCATGAGCTAGACACCCACCAGATTGGCACCTAGGTGCTCTTCAGGATCTGGGCTCTTTTCTGCTGCTTGGCGGTGGATGATAGAGATTCATTGGCTTTCATGCAGCTGAAGAGAAGGGAATGGGTTTCTTGGACAGCATTTTTCCCACTGGGAGAAGTCTCTGTTTGGGCATGAAGGCAGACAGTTGCCATGATCACCTGCATATCTCCTGTGTTGCTGCTATCTGAGCCCTGTGTTGGAAGGCCCTGTGAAGTATTTCTGGTGGGAGAGGGGCTGGGAAGACCTACACTCTGCTCCCTGGGCATCACAGCTAGCCATTGGCTGACAAAGCATAATATACTGTGTGAGGCTATGCAGAGGGATCGCAGGAGACATATTTTAAAGAGAACAAATATAGCATTAAAGTGAGTGAGCAAGAGAGTGAGAGACAGAGAGCGTATAGAGTGCATTAAAGTTAATAAAGCATTGCAGGAGTGGGGACTGCATTTCACTGTGAAGGAATCTAATTTAGTGGCTCGTAATTGGAGGATAACAGTCCTGCCGGAATAAAGTTAGCTGTTCATTTTGCCAAACTCTCAAAGTCTCTTGGTTCTCCTTGTGACTATCTCTCAGAAAATGGATCCGTCAGAGAGTTTAGAATCGATTGGCACTTCACACCCGCAGTCCCTTTCAGCCTCCTAAGTGGATTTGGTTCCTCTGGTGCATATTTATTATCTATTTTATTATCTGCTTATTTATCTGGTAATATCAATGGAGGATACGTTCTCTCTGCTTAGCAGGGCAATGAGGCAGCAGGTGCTGAGCCTGTGTGTTCTCCTGGGCAAAGCAAGATGGGGCCCCTTGCGCCATTTCCGTGGGGGCAGCTGGTGCTAGTTAAGGCTGTCGGATGGACTTTTGGATGGACTTGTAGTTTATCCAAAGTCTTGCCAGTCTTGTTCCTGCTGCCGTGGCTTTCTGTTTCTTTGATAGAGGTATGTGCAGCAGTGAACAATATGGAAGGGTCTGGTTTCTGGACCCCCAAAACCAGAGGTGTAGTGCAAAGCCATGCAGGGCTGCTGTGTGGCTGCTGGAGAACAGGGTTACGGGCATGAATAGTTGAACAGGAACTTCTGCACTGAGGAAACTCTTCTTTAGTCTGAAATGCCTGAAATCTCCTTGGGACAGCAGCATGGCCCTGGGTGGGCACACTGAGCAATGCTGTCTCCTGCAGGGGTGGTGGATGGCCAAGGGGACGCTACTCTGGTTTTTGTGCACAGATCAGGGCAGGCTCTGATATTTACACTGCATAGGTGCTGCAAGGATTAATTTGTTAGTGTTTGTAAATTGCCTTGAGGATGAAAAGTGCTGTGGAAATATGAACTATTATTAAAATGAGACTGAATAAGGAAAGAGCTAGGACAATCCTGCAGGGAACAGTCCCACTCAGGCTGGGGCTGGAGAGATGACCTCATCGGGTTTTTCTGTTTCTGCTTTTATGATTACAAAATAAAGTGGACGTGTTCACGGAAAAGATCAGTGTAACATCCCTGGCTGTAGCAGCTGAGGGTGAACTTTTGTAAGCTCTGTGGGGTTTTTTGCTTCTGGGCAAAAATAGCTGTCATACGGGCTTGGAGGGAATGTCTTTCCCATGCTGCACTGGTCTAGTTTTAGCCATGACCACCACAAAATGTTGTATTCCTGGCTTTTTAAAAAGAAATGAAGCTTCAATGGGTGAAAGATGACATATAGAATCATGGAATGGTTTAGGTTGGAAGGCACCTTAAAGATCACCAAGTTCCAACTCCCTTGCCATGGGGAGGGACACCTTCCACTAGACCAGGTTGCTCAAAGCCTCATCCTATGTAGAGGCTGAAGCTGTGTGTGTCCTGGTGGTGAGAAAGTCATACGCAGTGGATACACACATACATATACATATACATCCAGTAGCCTTGCCCATTTGTCCTCACTTTATTCTGGAGGGACTATACTGATAAAACAAAAGGGATTCTTTATCTGTCTAGTCCCTTCAGGCTCCCTGCCTCTACCTCCAGCAGAAGGCCATATTGATTACAAGCACCAGTAATTCCTTTGTGTTGAGGGTGAGCACTTAGACATGGGCTTGACATAAGCAATTAGTTTCACAAAGACAGCCAATCAGCCATCAAAGAACAATTTTTTATCACTTTTGACTTGGGTTTCAGAGTGACATGGGACCTGAGAGATGACATGATCCCATCTTCTACTGACAGCTGTTCTCTGAAGTGACTCCTAACTCTGAAATAGAGGCTGGACTGGTCTGACCCTCCCCTCTACCCACCCCCAACTTTAACAGAGCCCTGAATGTAGCCAAAGGGCTGGGTGTCAGGCAAGAAGGACCAGTGGGAGGAGGGTTAGTGGCTAAGGAATATCAATGGATCTGCCTTGAAGGCTGAGTGCATGACTGACTTGGCAATGACTGACTTTCCCTTTCTCTTACTTCCCCCTTTCCTTTTTTTTCCTTCCTCACTCAGGGAGTGTAAGAGCCGAAGATGAGGCCCAGGGTGGAGTGCTACTCTCCAAGGTTTTGGCTGGTGCTGGCAGTCCTCGCGACAACAGGGAGCGGGGCCCATGCCCAGAAAAGCCACCCGAGCATTGGCATTGCAGTCATCCTTGTGGGGACCTCAGACGAAGTGGCCATCAAAGATGCCCACGAGAAAGATGACTTCCACCACCTCTCAGTGGTGCCTCGGGTGGAGCTGGTGGCCATGAATGAGACAGATCCCAAGAGCATCATCACCCGCATCTGTGACCTCATGTCAGACCGGAAGATTCAAGGCGTGGTATTTGCTGATGACACAGACCAGGAAGCCATTGCCCAGATCCTGGACTTCATCTCTGCCCAGACCCTCACTCCCATCCTGGGCATCCATGGAGGCTCCTCTATGATCATGGCAGATAAGGTAAATTTGAGCTTCCTTTTATTGCAGACCTGCAGATCGAAACTTAAAACAGAAAGAAATATCTTATTCTGTGATTCTCAGGTGTAGTCTCATGGGGCCAAAGGGTTGATGGATTGGAGAGTCTCAGATTCAAAGAGAGATTAAAAGAGCTAACTGTGTGTAGCACTGCTGAGAAGAGCCTATTAATCGTGTGGAATTATCTGCAACAAAGAAAAACCAAGGAGGGGAAGAAGCAGGTAGAAGAGAGCTGCAAAAGAATCAGCCCTTTTCTTTTTTCTTAGGAAGGGTGAAGATCTCCTGACAACTGCGATTTTTTTTCCTAAGGGTTTTATTTTTGCCTGTGTTTTACTTTTAAAGTAAACAAGGTACTGGTTGGTACAAGCTACAAGGATGGTAGTTTGGGTTTTCCTGCATTTAGCTGGAGGACATTGTGGTATTTTCAGGGATGTTTAATACAGCTCTTACATCTTAATTGGAAAATAATTGAATCTTTAATAAAGCCACCCTCTCTCAGAAGTGTTCATTAGCTCCTGAAGTTAAATAGGAGTTAGCTAAAGCAACTAACTAGTCTGAACCGGTCCAGCTAAGTCCTTCTTTTTCTCCATTGCACTACTTTATTCCTTCATATCACTGACATTTCACTGTTTTCCCAGGCCCCAGTCTTCTGGGGAATTACCGCACAAACAAGCCTTCCCACCACTGCTTATGAACAGGGCAAGGTGCAGAGAGAGCAGCATCTTTGGTCAGCTGATAACTCTGAGCTTAGAGGAGCCTCCATGGGGTGCAGCTGGACTTGATAGAAGTCTTCCTTCTGGGAGGAACAGGGGACCAAGCAATTCATACCTGAGTGTGCATTTCACCAGCTGGTGTGGCTAACAGTGGCCTCTGGGCTGCTGTGGGCCAGTGGGAATATTTAAGAGAAGCAGGCTCCCCTTTTTCCTGCAGGCTCAGTGCCAGACAGAGTTGGGGCCAACCCCTTTATTGAGAAGACCTTCTTAACCACACTTTATACATCACAAAAAAGTAAAAAGGCACAAGCTGAAAGCCTTTTTCTTTTACAGGTCACTCTTAAGTGAATCTGAGACATTTAACTAGGCAGAATCAGGTCTAATTGAATGAAGGGGCAGAATTAAGCTGGCCACTCTGACAGCTTTTCCTCAGAAAGAGATCTAGAGGGCTGACAAATCCAGGGACTTTCTGTTTTATTTACTGTGTAAATAAATAATCCGGTGCAGGTTATTGTAGATGAATAGATGGGAATAAATTAATAACAAATTATTTACTCACTTTTTGACCAGCTGTTCAGTTGCCAAATAACATACAGTTACTATGCAGTGTTATTTTCTCGTATCAGCCTTTGAACTAAAGTAGTCGTTGAATGAACTAATCACAGGCATTTTTTTTCTCTCTCTACTTGAATCGTTGCACACGTGATAAAGTCATTCTGCCCCATTCTACCCACAATGAAGCTTTTCTGTCTTGGAGGACAGTCAGGCAACAGTGCTGCATCTTGATGCTCTCCTGCCTGCTGTGTTGCATGGTTATAGATGCCTGTGTAAAACAGGTCAGAAGCATTACTTGAGTGCTGCATTTCACACTTACTGTGGCATTTTACATTCTCTTTGAACAAGCGTTAAGTGTTACTGATACTAGACCTCCTAAACACTGGGAAAAGGTCCTTATGACTTTGAACAGGGCAGGCTAAATTCTGATTTCAGATTCCTGCAGTGTAAATCCAGCACAGCCCCACTGCCTTTGGCAGGATAGATCAGATTTACGTTGCTGTAATTCAAAGAGGAATTTGGCCTATTGAACTTTGCAAAAATTTTTCTTTCTGCCTATCTGTAGTCTCTCCTTGGGAAGGCAGCATCTCCCGCAACTGTCCTACGTACCCCACTGGCTCACTTCTAAAGAATGTTCTTGTGGGCACAGGGAGCTCAAAGGTGGAAGCCTTATGAATGGAGACCCCTGTTTTACCAAATTCAACCGTTTTAAATGAGCCCCCTTTTTTACCAAATTCTTCCCCCCCCCCCCCCCTTTTTTTTTTCTTTTGTAGTTTTGCAAACAGGAGAAGCAGGTTACATACAAAGATCTGCAGTTTTAGGAAAGGCCAAGGTTTCTTTGAAACATAAATTGAAAAAGGCTGACCTTTACAGCTTCTGATTCACAGGTGTGTAATCTTTAATGAATAATATGTATTTGATGAATTGAATTAAAATATGGTAGAGAGTAAATACATTGATATTCCACTAAAGATAGTGAAGTCAGCCTAAGACCTTAAACAATCTATTTCTCACAGAGGTCCTTGACAGAAGCTTTGCATTTAGTGACTCTTAGTCATGTTCTTTGCAGATGAGTTGTGAGGTTGGGGTTTGATCCTGCAAGCATGGTTTGTTTCTTTCAGCATCCCCTCAACACCCACAGCAGTCAGCTGTGATTGAACTTGCTCAGCATTTCACAGGCTCAGACCTGCACTCATTGTGCTCCCTGTGCGTTTGTGATCAGTAGTGCCAATGCAAACCTAAAGCACACTACAAGCCACTACCATTGTGTGACAGATAAGTCCTTCTTCTCTGAAGATTAATGCGAAAAACTTCTCAGTCAAACCACCTTCCCTGGAGCAGCATGTGAAATTTTGTTTCACCTTCAGTGAGGGTTTAATAAGTGTGTCTGGGAGGAAATTTGGGTCCATGTGTAATATACTGTGAAGCTGGTAAATTTAGACACGAAAGGTCAGGCAAAAAAAAAAAAAAAGAAAAAAAAGATAATTTCAAGACCAAGTTTTCTTTCTTCCCTGTATATGTAGACAGAAATGTTTTATAATATGCACCATTGGCTGGCTTTGTCTTGGTTAACATGCATCTGGAAGTTTGCTACCTGTGAGCTGGAGGTCTAGGCATTGTTACAACCAGTGGGGAAGGAGGCACCACCTGAAGACAATCCACCCCACCAACCTCAGGGTGCAGTGAAATGCTTGCGAGATAGTCCTGTGTCTCCCCAGTGATTACTGAAGAAGGCTGTACTCTGACTTGCTTGTGATGCTTCAAGTTAAATGCCATGAATCCTGCCCTAGGTGTATCGTAGCAGGTGGAGGTGTGTTGCTGAAAATGTAGCATCTGTCTCTGCTAATTTTTTTGTTGTTGTTGTTCAAACTCGTACTCTTTAATGTTGCATTTGATTAGATTTCATAGATAATGTTTATGTCTTCTTGTTATCCCAGTGTTACATTTAATCTCTGCCTAATTTGGCATCAGAAGAAAATGACCAGATGATCTGTGTGCACACAGCAATCTGGGTTTAGTTCCAGGAAAACGGTGAAGCACAGACACACGATGTGCCTCTTTTGAGCTCTGGAGACACCACTTCGCCAAGGGAGGGTCTTGTCATAGCCAGTTCAGTCCCCTTAGTTTTGGATGAGTGTGTCAGCAGTGATGCCAAACAGCAGGAACTGCAGCATTTTGTCACGGCTGGGTGTCCTGGGAGCGATGGCTGAGGGGGTCCAATAGCCCCTGTGATAGCTCCTCTCAGAGGAGAAAGCCCTGCAGCTGTGGGGCAGGGTAGAAGAGTGGCCTCGATGTTTCAGCCCTACAAGGAAACACCTGGTCCTTGTTTTGCTGCTGACACCTTGAAAAGGGACTAGGAGTGTAACAACATCTCACCTGGACCCCTGATGTGAAAGGGGGGTTTAATCTGGAATAGATGAGATGGAGAGGAGAGAAATGTACACCTTCACCAGTCCTAGGTTCCTGTGATCCAAGACCTCTGCTCGTTGAAGCTTTATGGTCTCTTCAATTTGCCAGAAGTTGCCACATTGACCTTTCTTTTTATAGCTTTGTGTTGCAAACTAATGCTTAAGATCAGGCATTGTGCAGAGGACTGTAATGAAGTCATGACTGGTGATCATATCTGCTCCCATTCCAGTGCTTAAAATAATGTCTCCTTTCTCCCCAGTTGTTTTGAAAGCAGAAATTCAGTCCTATCACAGTGCAGAAATAGTTGACAGATGAGGATGCTCTGTGTTAGGACACTCATGGTGGAAAGAAACCTTCAAGGCTACAAACCAAGCTTCAGTTCAGATAAGCACACAAACCAATATCTTGTGTTTGCAGATTTGAGACTGGAAATCTGGGCTGGGCATTTCTTCATTATGTTTTCAATATTGCCTACTATTGCTTCTCCCCAGAACTAGGAGGTAAAGAAGCTGTCACAGAAAAGAAAAAACCAGTAATGATGTACCTTTATAGGTATCTAAAGAGCACAGGGAATTGTTGTTCAGATTTAGGACGCTTACGGTGTTGGAAAAGACTCAGCTTCTTGCCTGAAAAATGACCACAACATTTGACTGAGTGGTCTGTTCTGTAATGATAGACTATTTATTTTTTTTTAAATAACAGAAAAAGTCAACTTGCTGATAATGAAAGCAGAAAAGATAAGAGCAGAAAATGCCTTGGGTTCTCTTACAGCACAACTGGTGACCATAATTTTTGGTGGAACTGTCCCTTGCTGTTTCTCCACAGTCACATTGTTTTGCCAAAGTTTCTTGACCTGTGGAGCTTTATAGTAACACAGTGGTGCACAGGCAGCACCCAGGAAAAATATTGGAAGAAGAAGAAGATTATGTTTTCCCAGCTGAAAATCATTTTCCTCTATCTCTGCATCCCTTGCTGTTTTCTCTAGGGCTTGACTGTACAGTGTAGCCATAATGATGGAAATAAAATGGTAGGAAAGAATGATCTATTAAATTGGGCTGCGTCCATAATAAAATCAGTATAAAAGCTATGTGAAACTAATTTGAAATCTAAAATGCGTGACCCTTTCTCAGACAGATTGTCCTTCCTTTTCTCACACAGCATAGACCTGACTTTTCTGCTGTTCCCTCCGCTACCTTGCTCTTTTTTTCTCCATTCACACCACAGCTCAAATTTTTCCTCTGCCTTTCCATCCCCA
>NW_010104891.1:3662-15917 GCF_000699245.1 Pterocles gutturalis | reverse complement strand
GGATGCGGTACCCTTTGCAGGCACCGTGAGGTTTGTGGGAGGCCAGGGTTAGGTGCTGTGAAATGGGGAGTATGGGCTCCTGCTCAGCAACCCTTCCACGCCTGACTTCGGGAGTCTCCGTTTGCACCTTAAAAACCAGCGAGATGTTTCTGGCTTGTGTCTTCCAGAGTCATGAAGAAGATGACAGGAAGGTAAGGAGGAGAGAGAAAAACCGAGTCGCTGCCCAGAGGAGCCGGAAGAAGCAAACTCAGAAAGCAGATAAACTTCATGAGGTGAATGGGTACTTGATGTTTTGCAGGCACGTCTTGGTTACTGCGCATGGGACTTGACAATAAATGGGACTTCTGAGCAGGTGTGGGCCTGTCTTCACACTAATCCAGCTCAGAGAGCTGTGGGTGTGCGGCAGGGACAGGCGTGTGCAGGGAGCCTCTCCAGGAGCTCCCACACCCTGATGCTCAGGTTGGACAGTGCAGCTCTGCCAGCAGTGACACTGACAGGGAGAGGCAGACGTGGTCCTGCCCTCGCCTCATGTCCCTCTTTTGCTGTTTCTGTGACCACCCAGAGAACTGGATCACAGGGCTCCTCTGGGCTAAAACAAACCTGTTTTCTTCTGGATTAGTGTTAAGCTTGTCACATTCACTGTGGCAGTGGATGAATGATTGCTGCCTTACGAGAGAGAAGGCAATGGAGGGGAAGGATGGGACTGTGCTTCTTAGTGGCTGTGCTGGCTTAGGTTAATTCTAGAACTGTGGTGTGAGATAGAAATACCCAGTTGAAAAGGCTTCTTAGGAACTTCAAAACCTCCAGGCGTGAGAGCTCGGTTCAGTTAGCTGTTATACTTGTATGCTCTAATAAATAACAGTGGGTGTTTCCAAAAAAACATGAAAGTAACTGATTCTTCCAGAAACTCTTAATACTTCTCAATATCACAACGTGGTGTAGTTTTCTCTGGTCCCCACTGCAAACGCTGGAGAGCAGGAATCCCCTTTCTCTGGTTTTGGGTGTTACCTCACACAACAGTGCTTTTGCTGTAGCTGGGACTGTTGGGGTAGGTGTTAGTTCTGCTGCTGCAATTGTGGCTGAGTCCGTTGGTCAGTTCTGGAGGTTCAGCACAGGCTCTTCTCTTTCTCAGTGTGGAAGGATCTGCCAAAAGTCAGCAGAGGCCAAGAGGGGCAGTGTGGGGAGTTTTGGGTTTGGTTTTTCCCAGATCTCCTCTGAGTCAGCGCCTGAGAAAGCCAGGTGCAGAGTGCTTCTGGAAAGGGGTAACCCCTGGCTTTTGTGGATTCTTTTCTGGGCCCTGCGCCATCCTCCAGCCTCTCTGATGTTCCTCCTGGACTTAAGGATCTTCCAAATGCTGGGAATCTTCATTCTGGGGCATGCAGGTTTTCCCAGCTGCAGGCAGATCTGGTTGAACAGGCATTTGTTCTCAGCAAGAACAATTTGACAGTCTCATCCCTAAAAATGGGACAGAGCAATGGGACAGTAACAGTTACTCCAAAACCCAACCCCGTGGGATTTGGGGCAACAAGAGGTGTGCAGAGCCAGAGTCAGGGATGGACAACTTTTCTGGAGTCTGTCTATAATTAACGTGTTCAGAGGATTGTGCCTGTTTTACTCTGTGGGTGAGAGGTGGTGGGTGGTGCAAGGGTGGCGAGAGGATCCAAACTTCTGCAGCAAAGGGCAGCAGAGGCAGTGCCAGGCTGCCCAGAGGAGCATTGCATGCAAGGCTCTCCCTGCTGCCCGATAAACAGGCCTTTTAAGGCATGTGTAGGCTTTGAAGTTGTTCTGAAGCTTTCCCGGGGAGGTGAGACCGAGTGGGTGGGTGTTGAGTCCTAGGCCAGCAGCGAGGTGCAGACACCTGCAGGTTTTCCGTGGGCTGGCTCTGAACCTCTTGCTCTCTTCTCTTTGGGATGAGAAGTCTTGACAGCAGGGACACGTGAAACATGCAGTTATCAAGAAATGTGACACATGAGTCTCATATCTGTCACAGATGTATGCTGCAGAGCATCTCAAAACTCCCCTGCAGTTAGCAGCAGCTTATTCATTGCCAGAGAAACCTTAGCTCAAAAGCAGCCTGGGTCAGGAATAACCAAAGCAGTGAGTGGTCAGGCCTTCTGGTGACAAAGTGGGGCTGGGAGCAAGCTGGCATGACGCTCCCCTCCTCCTGCTCTGGAGTTCCCGGGCACCTGAGCAGGTTGCTACAAGCCCCATCCAGGCAGGAGGAGAGCGGCTGGCAGCGAGTGCACTGTGCGAGGTGTGTGGCTCGGCCAGCACCTGGGTAAACCGCCTTTCCCTGCACTGGCCCAGGGCGGGGGCTGCCCTTTCCTCACTGCCAGTGCCAGGCACCGGGTTTTCCCAGCACCTACCTGCACTCAGTGCTTTCATTTTCTCTGCTCTGCCTGGCCCAGGGCTGGACGAGCCCACCATGCAGTGCAGCCACCCGTGCCCGCAGCCCTGGGCTGCTGGGGACCCCCGAGGGGTCCAATGGCACCCCCTGATCTTCAAGGCCACAGAGGGAATTGCAGCATGGTCAGGGCACAGGTCATAAAGCACTTGTCCTGTTTCAGCACCCAGGCTGTGTCTGTCTTTCCTTAGCATTTTGCACGTTGTAATGAGAAACCACCACAGTTTTTCTACAGTTACATGAATATACTCAAGGTGGAAGCACTGAAAGGAATGTTTTGACTATAAGTAGGCTTTTATTTTTTTCCTCCTCCTTCCAGGAATATGAGTCTCTTGAGCAAGAAAATACCTCCCTGAAAAGAGAAATCGGAAAGCTAACAGATGAAATGAAACACTTGAGTGAAGTGTTGAAGGATCATGAAAAGATCTGTCCACTACTGCACTGCACCATGAACTTTGTGACCGTACCAAGGCCCGATGCACTCACCAGCTGTCTGCCAAGATGAGAGCTCTCCTCCACCGCCTTTAAATGTGATGTGGGAAAGTGCCATTAACAGGAGGTTTGAAGAACTGCCTACTTACGTTGCAGGTCTTCCATCAAAGAGGGCTGGACTTGACCATGCAGCTCTTCTCCACCTTGAAGTGTTATAGTCTTCTGAATCTCAGGAAAACACCGTATGGAAAAAAGACAATTTGAACTGCAACTTCTTATTTGGTAGAATCTTCAAGCCACGATTTTGCATTCAGAAATGTCACAATGTGGTGCAGCCCACTGTCGCGTGATGGAATGTAGACAGGGAAAAGTACCGACCTTGGGCTGGGATGCCTTTCTCCCACACGTGCACTGCCAGTAACCCTTTGTCACTTGTCATCCATGTATATCACGTTCTGGCTGCTGTTTTTTTTTTTCCTCTGAACAGGTTTGGTTAATAAAAGTGATGTCCCATCTTTATGACCTTCTCCACCTTCTTCAATAAGCAATGTTTTTATAACATATCTACTTTTTCTTTACTGGTCAAATCCAAAGTCTAATGCTAATCTTCCTGTCAGTTGTTTTATTATTTGCTTATTGCCTCTTCATTGGCTCCTCTTTTGAAGTGTGTTTAACAAAGGAGTCTTCCCAGTCTTTATTTCATTAATATCCCCAGTCATCAGCCCTGCCAACATGAGCTCTTGGAGTGTTTTATATCCTAAAATACGGCTTGGCCAGTTTCTAGTGATGATTGTCTGCTCTGCATGGAAGAAAAGCAAAACAGAGTTTGCTGGTTCTACGTATTGTTTTTAAAAGCAGATTTTAAAATTTACTGTTTTAATGCACCCACTGGAAATTAACAAGTATCTTAATCCTTCTTTTTGCATATTGCTTCTGGTAAATGGTGTCCATGGATAGAACAAACTGAGTTAGGCTCAGCATTTTGTTGTGTGTCCACACTGAGGATGTTTGATATCTGTTTGCAAGAAAAGCCTTGTTTTCTTTTAACTTTTTTTTTTTTTTCCAAAAAGGAAGAATTATGACATTAGTGAGGAATATACAGAAAGATATTTCTACTTTCTCTGAAGATTCTTAGTAGTGTCAGGCTCTAAAAATGTGAATGCTGTAGCCTGGGATCCAGCAAAGAGTGTTTTTCTCACAGTATTTCCCAGCACCTCTGGAAAATAAAAGAGCACCTCTGGAAAATAAAAGCTCCACCCCTTTTCCAACACTCTCCCTTCAGCATCTGGATTTTTTTCAATTCAGCTCATGGAATTAATTTCTCCCCTCACCAGGACTGTAGTATTTATCAGCAGAATAGGATCTGAAATGTCTGAAAGATTCTTTTTCCTTTTTAGCTTCTTTAGAAGAATGATGTGTTGCTGATCACCACCAAGATAGAAGTGGGGAAACCATGTAGTCAACCCTGTCTTCTAAAGGGCCCTCTCGTGCCATTGTCTTAGGCTAAAACCTCAAGATAACAGTTGTGAGATGTTGGCTTATTAAAAAAGTTTTTATTAGATTGTCCCCAAGAGATTTTTCAGTATTTGCAGAAGCTGTCTACAGTCTGAATGCAGTCCTCAAAGCTTTGCTGCCACCAGTTCCTTCCCACAACCACAGTGTGTAGCTCCAGCCCGTGCACCATGTCCATTAGTAACAGTGGGCTCTGAACCCTCTGGGGCCAGGGCTGCTTCTTCCTCCTTCATCTATTGCATCACTTTTTTTTTCCCCCAGCACTATTTCCAGAGGGCCTTATGCATCATTCTTCTGTTTAGTAGATTAACCGAGGCATCTCTCACAAGCAGTATATTGTGTGACCAATGTTCAAAGGCAGCTGGGAACCCCAAGCAAAAGAAGTGAGCAAAATGAGTGTCCCAAGCCAAATAAACCCAACATTCTGATACATTTATAGAATTAATGTCACAGGTGAATTGTGGGTCGAAAGGGACAACGAGCTGTTAAATCACAGGCTTATGTATCCCTAAGCAAATGATATGCATACAGGCTGATTACACTCTTTTCAGGAGCTGGTTGTGAGGATATTGATTTACAGAGTGTTTCAAAACCAAAAGTACGTTCTGGAGCCTGGGATAATTTTTACATGAATAGGGAACCAGAAAAGAGAACAGAAAGGAAAAGGCCCATTTATTAAGGAAGCAACAGAAAGTTCTTTTTTTAATCCAAACCTTTTGCAGCAGGGTATTACACCATCACAAAATACATTTCATACCTGTATATGGCTAAAATACTGCTTGATGTATTCTAGCTTCAGAAAGCTTCCAGTCAGTTAGAGTTGTTCCCTATGGACGTGGTCTGTATTACATTCACGTGAGTTTCAGACACAGGTGTACAGGGAAGGTCTTTTCCATGTTCAGATGGTGGTTCATGTCAGGAGTACTGTGAATTGCAATCTTGTTTGTGGTGTGTAATGTAGATGAGGGTTGCCAAGAAAGCTGGATTTTGCCTCTCAGGTTCACAATGAAGGTTACAGTTTGTCTAGAATTGGTTTGCGTGGATTTCTTTTCTGTATTTTCTGTGATTCTAATGAAGAAGCAAAATGCTCAGTGCAAACCCATGGATAAAAGTATTAATTCCCGGAGCAGACTGGGTCCAGTTCAGCTATTTGTCTATTCATTTCTTTCAGTTGTCGTTGGGTCAGATTTAAATTGATCATATTTTGAAAAAAGAATTTTAACCTCCAAAGGTAAAAAAAATCAACAGGAAGGCAAAGTCAAGCTTCCCAAAACTGCTAGTGTGAGTATAACAGATACCAACTATTATACCTCAAGAGAGATGATTAGAAAGTCTTGCTTCTTCCCACTGATGTTTTACATTTATGTCTGTGAACATTTGTAAGCGTCTGCAGGTACTCATCCAGAGTATTGCTAAAAATACACCTTTAAAAAAACATATATACAACAGCCTATTCTACAGACTTTCTGTTCTTTCCCTGGTACATTTTACTGTTGTCTGCTGTAATACCTGCTGATCCCATCTGGATTTGGTATTTGAAGTAGCCTTCATATTCTCTCACCATTTTATTTCAAATGCCACTTTTTTTCCTTCTTCCCGTTCCCTTCTGTTCCTGTGTAGCTTGGTGACAGCATCGCTTAATGTTATTGGTATTAATGGAACACGGCTAATCTGTAGGAGCATACAGAAACTGAACTTCACTGGTGCATCCTGTATATGATTAAAGGCTTTTGTGTGTGTCTAGTTTTGCCAGTTGAATATTAAGGAAGATATCTGTGCAGTCTTTTAAAGTGTACTTAAAAGTGACATAACCTTTACTCTAGCCTATAAAACCCATACTGTTTCCTGTCCATAGATGAATGCTTTGCTGCATGGCATTTGGGGTTTCCATCTGTGAATCAGTCTAGAAATTCTTCAGTGAAAGTGATAGATAAAACAACCATGTAAAAAAATCCCTTTTCTTCCCATCAGTGCTGTGATATAATTCCTGTCACAGGAAGGAAGCACATCTGATAAGCAGGAGAAGTGGTGGGTTTATTTACTGTTAAGAAGACTACTGTTATTCTCTTTATAGGAGAGTAGGAGTTTTCTGTTTGTAAACTCTGGGTTACTGTCAAGTGGTCACTGGAGAAACATTTTACACATACATACAGCATGTGGTGTGGGCACGTATCCATAAGGGAGTGAAAGAATTTGGATTAATTCTTTGCAGAAATGTGGCTTTTACGTTGATTTCACTGGAAGTACAAACAGTCCTATGGTTGCCTTGGAGGACATGTGGCACTAAGCTTACTAACTTGGGTAATATTTAACTCAATAATAGCTACAGGCTGGCTTGAAGTGGGTAATTCTTAGTAAGGAAACCATAGTAACAATCATCCCTGGGGTTGCATGCTGCTTTTCTGGTACTCATTCAGGTTTTTTCCTAGATAGTTCCTATGGGAAAAAAAAATCCATAGGAATAGAGTAGGATTTTTTTCTCACACTGTAGAATTTTTAAACCATGATATCAAATGTAAGGGCTTGACTATTCTGGAAATAGCTGGCATAGCTTTAGCAAATAATGTTATATACTAGTTATGTGTTTGGTCTGCTCTAAGGGAATCATTATAGTTCTCTTTAGAAGTGGATAAGCTAAACCACAAAGGGCTGTCTTGGTATAGAATGAAAACATTAATTTGAGGAGTCAGCACAGAATGACTACTGTGCTTCAATTTCACAGTTTATCTTATCCTGAAGCAGCTGCTTCATTTAGCCAAATAGAAAATGATGTATCTAATAGGTGTGTTTGTTTTAAATCTGCATTAGAAGAGTTTTTATTGTATGTGTTCAGTAAGTTCTATAGACCGCCAGGATGGCTTGCTGCACTCAGCTGGGTACTGTCCAATTCAGTCTGCCACAGACAGTTCCCCTCAGAACTCGGTTATGGATAGAGGCCTCCAATTATCTGGAAGAACTTTCTCCTTTAACTGTCTCATAATGAGCTTGTTGTCATATTTTAGTTATTCTAAATTATTAAAATGACCAAACTCTTGAGATTCTAAGCAAGGGTCATAAGTAATCTCTCTTGGGATAAGCAGACTATTAAGGTTGGTCTTCCCATTAAGTAAGTAAAGTAAATTTTGAGAATACTGACTTGTTGTTTGTCTTAGGTAAAATAATTGAGGATAAGGAATAAACAACAAGACTCTGCTTAAATACTTGATGCAGTACAAGGCACAATTATTTCAGCTGGAGATGATGTGAAATAGTACAAGGATTGAAAAATAACCAGACAACTAGCTGAAGGAAAATGCAATTGTTTTGAAAAAGGAGCTATCAGGCTAAAGAATGGTTTATAAGTGGAGGTGCTCAAGGACTGATCAGAGACCACGCTTGTTTAGTGTCTTTGGTAAGGACTTTGGATACAAAGGAACCATTAGTACAGAAGAAGATTTAAATATCATGCAAAATAAACTCCATGACCTTGCAGGAGAGAATAGAAATGCCATGATAATTAATCATAGAATCGTAATAGAACAGCCCAGGTTGGAAGGGACCTCAGAAGATCATCTGGTCCAACCTTTTGTGGGAAAGAGAACCTAGATGAGGTTATCTAGCACCCTGTCATGATGCAAAGTATACAGTCACAAACTTGAAGGACTATTAACAAGAATTTGTGTCACAAGGAGGAAACTCATCAATTGGAAATGACAATGGAATGAATAAGCAAAGGCATGTTAGTCAGCAACGGAGGCACCAATGCAGTGGGGCAAAAAGGCAGTTAAATGGGAACTCAGATGCATAGTAATGGGGTTATTTATTTATTTGTGTATGCAAGGGCCTGGCAAAACCTTATCTGGAATTCTGCATACATTTCTGCTCAACCATGATAAAGAAAGATGAACCAAAACTACTACAGGTACAGGGAAGGGCTAAGGAAGATTAAGGGGATGAGGATTCTATTTTTTTGAGAATTCATTTTAGACAAAGTCAGAGAAGTGGTAGGATCACTGTTTATGTAATTAAAGTGGAGTAAAGATTTTTAGAGTTATCGTAGATAAGAAGTAAAGTTAGTAGAAGAATAAATAAGTATAATTTGTATGTATTTTTGAGTTATATATATGAAGAAGTTCCTGCTTGTCAGAAGAAAGATGTTCAGGAATAGCCTTCCAACAGAAATGGTGTATGTGAGCAATTTTGTAGGTAGGCATGTATGCATACATCCTGCTTAGTTTTAGGATGAAGCTTGATTATTTGATGTGAGACCAATTGAGTATACTGGTGATCCAAAATATTTCCCTCTGTCCCATGTCCTTATTCTCTTTAGAGAAGGTTTGCAACTGATCTTTAAAAGCAAAAAGAACTTAAAACAAACAAAACAAAACAAATAAAAGCAACCCCCTGAGGTTCCTGAATCTCACATCATTTTCCAGAAGCTCATTTTGACAGGAGAGCTAACACAGGTGTAAGGTTTTGTCAGAGGCAGAGTGTCTTATCAAATTGAAATCTTTGATAATATCCAGGTGAGGAAAGAGCAGAAAATAAAGGATTTTTTTTTTTTTTCCTAAATGCCTACCATTGAACTATGGTACATTCCCAGAAAAAAATCATAAAACTGTTCACAGAGAAAGAGAAACAAAATCTAACAGGAATTTGGGGAATTTCCTAAACTGATTAATTGCTTACTTTAAAAGCTGAGTTACTCCAACTTCGCAAATATGCATTTTACAGAGGATTGCAGGCAATTTTTGTTTCTCTTACATCCAGTTCATTAATTAAATATATAAACAGGATGTCTTTAAGAGCAGAAGGTTTTAAAACAGGATTTGATACTAAGCAAGAGATCTGCTAGTTCCCTTTTAGCTATTTGAGTTTCATCTTTGCTTATCAGAGCTGTTTTAGGGTACAGTAATTTCCAAGTGCACTGTTGGGTTGCGAGGTAAATAATCTCTAGAGATGAATATTTTTTTCTTTCTTTTTTACTGTAAATGACAATAGTACATAGGCTAGAAATTTCCCTTGTAAATTCTGGTCATCCCATTTGTTTTCTAAGTTCCAGTATGGACTCAGGACCCATTCTGTCAGTGCACCGAGAGGTTACGCACCCTTGCTCATGCCTTTCTAGGTGATCCATCAGCTGTGTGTAAGGACTTAATTAATGGCCAAGGCCCATCAAATTTGAAAGAGACTTTTTGATCATACAGGTGAGGAAATTAATGGCCATAACTTACGTATTGTTTATATAAGAACAGAAGTCCCTCTTTCCAGGTGAATAAAATGCTGAGGGAGCCTGCCTCGGTTTGAACCTTTGTCCTGCTGGTACTTCCACCCTTCTCCTGTCTGGAGGTTCAGATAACTCAGGGAGTCTTGAGCAGTCAGTGAGGACAGCCCACACATTGCAGCTTGCGGCAGGGACAGGGTCTAATTGTGGATACAATTCAAGCAGAAGAATATAAATGGGGATATGGGTGATTGAGAGCTGCAATATAAAGTTACATGACTACTCTGGCTTTTTATGAGCAATTCTAAATGACTCTCACATGCGAATACATCTGTATTTTTACCATCATGTTAAGAAACTATGTGATCAAAACATTTTCCCCATAAATTATTAATTATCAGATTTTTATACCAATTTGATATTTTACAAAATTTAAAATATTCTACTTGATTCACATGATACACAATTCCTACAGTTTTCACTAACTGGTTTTCCATCATTATTTGTTTCTATTTATTTCCTTCACATTTACAACTACAAGTTCGGGAAACAACATGCAATAGTAGATAATGACTTTGAATTCAAGTTATAGCTTTTATAATGGTTGGGAAAAGTGAAATTAGTTTGCTTTTAAAATACCAGCAATATACAGTCAAAAGAAAAAATGGATGATGTGTTTTCAATTTCACTTTTCTTGCAATTCGTGATATTCGATGCATATGGAGAGACTCTTAGCTATCGTTTTCTTTGTTTGCTCTCACAAACTTGAAGAATATCCTATTACAAATGATAACACAAGGATAGTAAACTGTTGCATGATTTCTTAATAAAAATCCCATTACACACTCTGCTGCTTGCTTTACACCTAAACAGTAGTGTTTCAAGGGCAGTAATTCAGTTACTGAATCCATATTAAAAATAAGTCAATATGCAGAGTTTCTACTTTTTTTTTTTTTTTTTTTTTCCCTTAGGAACATTCCAGTTTCCCTAATAATAACAATAATTACTTCTTTTTTTTTTTTTCATTATGCTATGCACTTTCAAATCGTGCTTAATGAAAAAAAGCTCTTCATTTAGATCTATCACGCTTTGCAAGATACATTCCTGTTGGTCATTTATCAGGTTAAATGCATCTCTTTCCAGCACCATCTGCCCATTTTACCTACAAAGAATGTAAGTTCTTCAAGGCAGAGGATTTGTTGCACTGAGTAGCCAATTCAGGGAAATGCTCCAGTACTTTCCTGGTCTTTCCATGCACTGATACACTTGAACAAAACTCCTCTGCTATTACTCATGCTCTGTCATGCAATAATGACGGCTGTGGGAACATCAGGCTGTATCATGTGGCCTGAAATGGTCAGTTCTGTGTTTCGTGGTTTGAGGCTTCCTACTAATTCAGTGATGCTTTTCAAAGCCACTTATCTTTTTAACAGCCGTATGCCCTGCCCTGTGACAGCTGATCCTCTGTAGACTTTGCTTTTAGTTTTTCTTACCATCCCTTAAGAATACATACTATCTGTTCATGCTTGGCTCAGGTTGGGATATTTCAACTGCAATAATTCAGTGTGATTTTGTGTTCACTTTACTGAGATTTTCTTTTCTTTTCTTTCTTTACTGAGATTTTCTTAACTACAACAGGATTGTGTCAGTGTTATGCACTGTATAGTGCTTATTTCCTCAATTTAAGTCTCCTCTTAGCTTGGAGCCCCTTTTGTCATCAGCCACATGGCATCCAAAAGGCAGACCGTGGACCATGGCATCTCATGTACAGTGATCACTGTGTGTTAAAAAAAAGTGTCCAGTCCTGCAGCACATTCAAGAAACTCAGCGCATCCACATGGTGGTCTGCATAGGCAGAGCCTACTGCTCTGTGGAAGGAGCGTAGCCTGAAAGGTTATGCCTTAGTGTGAGAAACGAGAAACGTAATCTTCTGCTTCAGGGTTCCTTTCTGTAGCCTAGCAGCTAGATTCCTGCATTATATCTGTTCTCTCTAAAATGGTTTTATAGCATGCTGTGTTTGCCAGCACAATATTAAATGGTCCCCAGACACTGTTTTAACTCACTTGTCATGTTTTCTACACTATACCTCACTTTGTAATTACTGCCTCCCATTGCCAATAATTCATGCCCTCCAGAAGGCCCTGTTTAAGACTGAGTAATAAAATACTGAGTGATTAATATTCAGTTGATGACAGATCATTTAATGCAACTCTTACCAAGACTCTCCAGCGTCTAGGAAATTGGCAGAATACCGCTGATAGCTGCTTTCTGATGTCATTCAATTAGCAGCCAACGGTTAGTTCTCTGAGGTTATTCTCCAAAATTTAATGGAACAGATTTCTTTTTAATCCTCAGTCCTCTCGGGGAAATGTATGAGGTGAGTTTAATTCATGTGTATTTGGCATGAAAGTGGATCTTCTTAGATTGCAAACCAAGACTCGCATTACTGTCTCAGCACTGTAGTTAGTAAATTTAAATATTTTCATTTAATTGTGTGCTGATACACCCAGAGAGAGCACAAGAGCTTTGTGTGCATGGATCTATATTCAGGTTCTGAAGTTGCACGTTGCAGTCTAGATTTTCTCAAAATCTTATGGGAAACTCTAAACAACTGCATATATTGCTAAGCACTTGGATGATTTGCCTTACTGATTTCAAAATTGTAGTCCCAACAACTTAAGTAATACAATAAAACATCACACCT
>NW_010104891.1:0-3631 GCF_000699245.1 Pterocles gutturalis | reverse complement strand
TTTCCCTATACCCCCCCTTTATGCCATCTTGGCAATGCAAAGGAATTTTTAAATGGGTGTGGATGACATTTACCTAATTTACAAGCTGATTTCAGTAAGGGTGTTCATGTGGGTACATTCCAGCTGTGTAAGAGCATTGATAAACTGGCTCTTGTTAATTTAGCAGCCATGGTTTAAGGTGTTAGTCTATAGATGTCACTCTATTCCTCTGCTATAGATTACCAGAACTGACAGAAGGGGACATACCCCGTTTGACCTACTTCAGTTGTCACTCTCATGCCTTGGTTCCTTTGAAAGGCCACTAATGCTTTAAGGTAAGACATTGTAGTATGCTTATTTGTGTCTTACTACTGATGGAGCCAAAGAATGGGAAGTTTTGGTTTTAAACTTGTGAGAAGTGCTGGAGTGAAACCTGCTCCTCTCCACCCTCTGAGGCAGTGGGGTTTGTTATCAGGGACTGTCTTTCTGCCAGGGTTCCAACCAGGGTGTTCAGCTCCTACTCTGTGTGGGGGAAGAGGAAGGGAAAGGGCAGAGATTTCAGACAGCCAGATGAAAAAAATGAGCTTTGATTGTCTCTGAACTCCACTGAGGCTAGAACTTCATGCCATTTAGCACTGTCCGAGTATATTTTCAGAGTGTATGGCTGTAATGTGTAAAAGCACCAATAGCAATCCCTTAGTTGAAAGAGTAGGTGCACATACAGTTTTCTGGGTGGCAATACTATCTACAGCAGGTCTTACCTGCTCACCCCCAGCTCTTCCTTCTCCCATATTGCTGCCCTCCCTGCGGTGCCAGGGGAATGCTTATGGGCTGCATAATAAACCCAGTCGGTGAACGGGAGCTGGTTGAAAAGTAATCTTAAGTGAAACAAGAGACTTTTTTGAGTGTCAGTTGGTTGATCCTGTTCACAGAATGGCTTTGACAAAAACATGCTGAACGAGGGAACTTGCCGTGACAGAGAGAAAGAAGTAAAGGCGGGGGAATGCCTTGACTTGGTAGGTTGTGCTTGCTACTGAACACTTTGTGTCATTAACCCCTTCACCCTCATTTGGTATCCAACACTTGTATACATAAACAGGACAGATCATTTGTCATTTGATAGTCACATACATATCTCATCGGGCTTGTTAACATGCTTTAGTAATAGCTGAACTCTTGGACATCAATAGGCAGTTGCGATGCTATCATTTTCTGAATTGACCACTTTCATGCAGATGAAGAAGACAAGCTGGTTACTCAGAACTATGTTCTTGGTGGTTATCATTTCTCTGGAACTTTATTAATTTAGATATAATAACCTGAAATTATTCTTCTCCCTCTCCACTTTCCTTTGGGAATAAACAAGGTAGAGAAATAATTGGAAGAATTCATGACTGACTTTGAAGCTTTTCTGTGATTAGAATGATAACTTTTTTATTTTGTATATGGAGATATTCTTTCTGGTAGTATCTTCTTAGGTATTTTGTGAATGTTTGGATGTCACACCTGTCTTTTCTTTTAAAGACATTCATGCCTTAAAGAGAAGGCATTAAGTGATAAATCATTTTCAGTTCTATCTTGATACTTGCTAAAGCAGTACTGGTTTGATACTTGGGAAGAGATTACTCTTCATAATTGTTTTTAGGTTTTCAAAACCCTAAACTAGCCTTTGCAGTAGTGTGAGCACGGTATGCACAACACATTTTCAATCCTATGAATCAGGCAGGATACAGTCCATCTGTACATCAATTCACTTGGTAGATGGGTTTGCTATCATCAATAAAATGGAATAAGGTCATTTGGAACTGAGTGCTTCTTGTAGTTTTCTCATAGTGTTTTTATTAAAGAAGGAGTCTCCAAATATACAGTAGTGGAAAAAGAATGTCTTACACAACATCCGATGTACAGAACAGCGGTTTCCAAGCAATGAGGCAGGACTCCCAGGCGAGGCTATGACGTGCAGGAATGTGTTCCATGGAGCTCTTCTGGGAGCTGCAAAACATTAACAATTTTCTCAGGTGAGGTTTAACTCCCAAAAAGGCCACTCAGAATACAAAGTATTCACACTGAATTGTGTACTTCCCCCTACACACTCCGTATTTCAGTTCTTCCTGATTTTTCCGGTGATAAACATGTAGAAAATAAAACCAATTGGCTAGTATCAATTCCATCCCCTTCATAGTATTGGTTAAAGGTTTGGAACAATCACAGGAAAAGCGATTCCCAGGGAATCTTTCCTGAGTTTACACCAAAGTCACTGCCTTGGGGGACAAGGCTTTGGGTGGTCAGTCCCTGAATGTGTATTATTCTTGCTGACTAGGTATGAGCAGTACAGTCCGGGATTTATGCACCTCTCTAAGAAGACTCCAAGCATTTACTGAAGGAGTAGTGAAGTGTTGGCTACAGATTGGACAAGTAGCTGTAAAATATTTTTAAAGCCTTAAGATAAGGCTGTTTAAAAGAGAAATTGCACCTGGTATAAAATTTGTTCTGCTTCCAGTTGAGAGAGAATGATTTGGGGTAATGGTTTTCCAAGTGTGTTTAACCATGGTGTTAGTGAGTTTAAGTGCCTGCTTTTTAAAAGATGTTGCACATTCCTTTGCTCAGCATTTCAAAGTCAATGTGGCTTAAGTTCTGGGGGCTAGTGTTGTCAAGATGACCTTGGAGATGTTTGTTACCACCTTCTTGCCAGAAGTTACCAGTTCCATAGCAGAGTCAGCAAATCAGATTATTCCTGTCTACAATTAATGACCAAACTATTACTTCACCTGCTGTTCCAGTCTTTGTACTGAAGTGGCTACAGAGAGCTTACATGATTTGTTATACGTGCTCTCTTCTGGGTTGCTTACTTTTTAAATCACCATAACTGCTTGCTCTCTGAGTGCATGAATAAACCTGAGAGCGTATCTGTGCGGCACAGTGCAGTGTGCAATGAATTAAATAACTTGGTGCTGGAAATAATGCAGCTGAGTTGGCAGGATGGGATAGCTAGCCTTGCTCAGCAGCAGAGCTAGTCGTTCAGGTTCTTGTCATTCAGGGCTATACTGGAACAGCGCTGATGGGGAAACGGCACGACCGTGCAGCGTTTTCACTGTTATGTGACTTCAGCAAGATTGATGTGCCGCAATCCTCTTGTGCTATAGAAATCAGTGCTCGCTAAAACGGCCATCCCATGTTGGGGGTTTGAGCAGCACTTCTGCGTGTGCCGTGAGGACGCGTGTGAAGGGTGCTGGCTCGGGGTTCTCCGAGAGTTGTCTGTAACTCTGTGCTCCGCTGCTTTCCTTCCACGTTTCCCCAGAGCGATAGCTGTGCAACTAGGATTTGAAACGCTGGGTATTGCACAAGCGGCCGCGGTATCTGTCCAGTGGAACAGGCTCAGTGGATGCGGACTCTTTCTCTGCCCGTCGCTGCTGTCACCTTCACGTCCTGCTCGCACACAGGGAGCTCGCCGGGCTGTACCTGACAACCATCAGGAAATCCCAGCGGCCGTATTTAACTACTCATGAAATGCGGTCTATAAATTGCCTTCAGGGACTCTCCATCCAGATAACCAGCAGGGTCACAATTTTCATTTACAGGATCTGGGCTGGCTGAGCCGCGGGGAAGTCCCTGCGCAAACCAAACGTGCCTGGAAGTGACACGCCGCGACGTG
>NW_010104890.1:13969-26448 GCF_000699245.1 Pterocles gutturalis | reverse complement strand
TACTAAAATTAGAAGCTTCCCCTTACTAGCAAAACACGTCTTTGCCTCAGAAGTTGGAGAAGGGGGCTGGTTCCTCCACTGGTAGTGCAGGAGCTCCTTACAGATGGCCAGCCCCTTCCACCTTCCCAAGATGCATTTCTTGTAACTAAAACATTTCCCAGGCCAGTGTTATCTGTGACAACCTTCTGAGACTGTAGATAAAAAGCCTCAAAAGGTCTATTTCAATGACTAAGGACAACGTATTTAATTTAAATGACAATATTAATTCTATAATATTATGAACGTAAAATATTTCAGAAAAGTAATTTAGTCACTTTCAAATATATGGCTCCTGTCTGAGCTCTAAATTTGCCTGACATACCCACACACTTAGGCTATGTCCCTACTTTAATAAAACCATACCAGAAAATGTTCCTGGGCACTGAAATCAGTCACTGAAATGGCTTGACCCAACGCCGCTATCCCTCTTTCAAACGATGTCAATAGAATTACTGTCACCATAATGTCAGAACATACACAGAGAATTTGTTACAAATTCATAAATGTTAAATAGGGTGAAAACCTGTGCAACTTTATGGTACTTTGGGCCTGTTGGCTCATTACTGTTGTATTGCAACATATCCACTGAACACCGCAAATATATTTCTTCATTTCTACTGGTAAAAAAAAAAATCAGAAACTACAGTATCCATATTTAGCAAAATGGCAGTGCCATTAAGACAGAGTTGTATTTCAAAAGCAATCTTTATTGAAATAGTGCGATAGCATTAAAATAATCGGTGACTTCCAGCATTTTAATAGCCTCCATAAATCCTATGCAACTGCACGTTAACTGACTGAGGAAGAGACACAATTGTGCAGCTCCTTTCAAAGCTTCTTTCCCTTAAGAAGGTAGTAAAAAAATTTCCTTATTCCAGAACATCTTTAAATATGTTTTACTGGGGGAGAAAAAAAAAAAGGGCTCAAAGATTTGCAACTCAACTTGAGCTAGTGTGAGTTACTCTTCCCTTCTTACTGATCCACAGATCAATGATTTGAAGAGTTTATGGTAATTTGAACTTCACTTACATAAAGATCCCCAGATTATGTGGAGTTTAATCTTCTTAGTTTTCATCAGCAGTGCTCAAGATGTTGCTATAGCAGTATTAGCCTAAACTAATACAATTGGTCCCACAGAGTCTGCACTTCTTGATACTAGCTTAACAGAAGAGAATTCACTAACGCTGTGGGCATCAGGAAGGCTCTGCAAGCAGAGCAAAAGACCTCAGCCTCTATGGAAAGAGCTCAACATACCTTCTTTCTTCCCTGAGGGCTTATTTTCTAAAGCAGTGTCATAGAAAAAGCCTTAACTCACTTGTTTGAGTCTGCAACTGCATGTGTATATATTCACATACAAATACATCATGTACATATATATATGCACACACATATTTTTATATGCAGTTATAAAATTCATACACACATTCATATATAAAGATATATAAATTTAATCTTCATAAATATTGCAGAAAAAAACCTCTTTACTTGGCCCACCAGGAGACATATGTCCGTTTACACCAGAAAAATGTTAGTAGCTCGATACAGAGGTTATATTCTGAAATCCTTTTTCATACAAATCTGGATAACCTTCAGTACCCACTTCTTTTTCCCATCCAGAACTTTATTTTTCTCACTAACAGCAAATAGATGAAAGAGATCCTCTTTGAGAAAAATCACTAATTGCTATTTGAGAAAGGTCCCTCAGCTGGACTATATAAGACACATAAGAGCAATTACTTCTGATTTTTAGAGAAAAATCTGCTCACCTCAAACACTTCCAAAATTTAGTTCAAAGCACTCTGTGGCTCTCTTACAGTGGTGTACATTGCAGTCAAGCCCTACAATCATTCCAGACTGAATCTTAATCTCCAAGTAATCCCTTCCTAATCTCAGTTAGTAGGAGAGATGTTCTATCCCAAACAGTTTACAACTGAAATACACGGACACCTTTTGGAAAAAAGAAAGGCTTTTCCCCATATTTAGCAGAACTTGGGAACAGACCTTTAAAAGCATGTTCCTAAACATTCTAATCGGCATATCAAACAGTCTACTGCTAGGTGCCTAAATATTCTCAGGCTGTAGCCAAGTAGGATAAAAATTGCCAAACTCCTCACGCAGTTCTGAAAATGCAGCCTTTGTAATACTGAGATGATAAAAAGGCAACCAGAACACAAACACCTGGCTAACAACCCATATTGACCATCCTTTGGCATCGGAATTTATACCCCTCTCTGTCTCACACAACTTCTCAACATTACTTCTGTTCTAACAGAGAACGCTTCAAATGTTATTGGGATGACATCTCAGAACTTTAAACCGCACCATGTCATAAGGTACATATTGTTTGACATTTTACAGCTTTTACAACTGTGTATCATTTATTGTTACTCTGATGCTGTGATTTTTCAAGGTCAGCCTTTTAGAGAAATGATGTTCGGTATCTGTCACTATCAAACTATGCACCCCCACGCAAATGTGCACACAAACTCTAATGGCTACTGCTGCTATAAGTTAAGAGACTGACAGCCTTTTCCATTATAACTTTTTTTTTTTTTTTTTTAAACAAAGGTTTATATCACAGCTATAAAGATCTCCTTTGGGCTACAACCTGGTGATCATGAAATATGGAACCAAATTAAAAAAAAAAAAAAAAGGTGCGAGGGGCTTGGGAGCTGGTAAAATACAGCTGATAAGAGCATGTCAAGCATCTCTCTCTTTTCTCTAAATTCTGCAAGAGCTAAGAGCTATGTTTATATGCCCTGATCTACCATAACACTTGAGTGTTCTTCCTTTCTTCCTCCTGGAATCTATTAGGAAAATTTAAATGTGATACAAATAAGATAATGTAACACTACAAAGTAACTTTTATAACATCCAAAAATCATGATGGATATTGGATATGACTGCCTTCCAAGAAGCACATGAAGTTCACTCCTTTCATTCAGCTACCAAACCAGCTTCCCTTACTTAAAAACAAATTGTCAAATACTTCCTACTACAGGTCCGCATTTTTGCGACCAAGGCTTTTCAAAGTTCTGATCAAAATTATGTCTACTTCAAATGAAAAAAAATATATATCTATATTTAAAGCATTTTCTGTGACTGGTAAGTTACAGAATTGTTAGTATAGTCTTCAGTGGGAAGACAGGTATGTTAACAGGTAAGTTTAAATCCACTAAAAGACAACAGGACAGCAGGGTTTGCAACAAATATTTGCTTAGTGCACAGTAGAATTCACAAACATGAGTTAGACAGGTAAGATGGACTTCCAATGAGGCCAGAAAATTAAGAGGGAAATTAATATACTTTGCAAAGAACTCACTTTGAGGCCTGACTTGGTTTTTAAATATTTGGGAAGCACCTAACCACATTAGTACTGCGCAAACCAAGATATTATCTTTTGATGATGCTATTAAGCATTAAGAACACTTTTGTGAAGCAAGCAGGCAATTCATTACACTTTGTGCTGGCTGAGAGGTTCATCTGAGATGCATAACAGTCAGGTTTAAAGGCCTAATTGATATTTACTGAAACACCCAAAGTGGAATACCTTCAGTATTCTGTTTGCTTTTCTTACATCCCAACCCCTACCTGCCTTCATCCTGGGCAGGTGGTTCGGGGAACTTTTCCTGGATTGGGTCCAATGACAGAAATATCCTGGTTTCAGACCATGCCGGGGCTTGAGTACAGACATCTCAGCAATCATCCTATAGGTTACCATGCTACCGTCACACACATTCCTCCACTAGCAAAAATCCATGTGCCTATAGGATTAGATGGCAGCTGAATGCCAGGGACTAGGAGAAAGAGAACTAAAATATCAGTGGAGCCGAGTGGTTAGAGACAATGAATGCCCCGTACGACAATTAGGTAGTTAAAACTCTGTAGGTGTTCAGAAATTTCCAACTAGTAATCCTAAAATTTATCATTAGCTCTGTCCATTTTCACATAATGAAATATATAATCAGTAATATAATATAGTCACCAACAGAATCAGTAATTCCAAGCACAGTTTCTGAGTGAAGATAACATTCAGTACTCTTTAATGGAATCAACACAACGGCCCTTCATTTTGCTGAAAGTATATGATTAAAGAAGTGTATTCCTTCTTGTCACCCTCTAATGGTTTAAGGATAATGAGTAGAAGAGAGTTGTGTTTAAATTCAGAGGACACTTTCCACCTACTTTACGTAGGTAATTTGATTAATATGTCAGGAAGAAACCACAACATTAAAACCCATCCTATTTCATTGTCACATAAAATAGTTGGAACCTAACGTAATTGTTAAAAGAGCTTTTATGTTAAATCCTCTTTTATGACCAATAAATGAAAGTATGTAATGGATTTAGGGACATAATTTATAAAGAAATCCAGAACATGCATGTTACTATATATTCATTCTTCCAAGACAGCAATCTAGTAGAGTTTTTTAAATGCTTAAATTGGATTGTGCTTATAGGCTTTTAGGAAACATTATGCAATTAATCTTCTACAAAATTTCCAATTCCACTGACAACACATGAACAGCCACAGTGACTTCAAAAGTCTGATTTAAACAAAAGTAACAAAACATGAGAACTCCAGCACCAGTGCTAATTAGGTATACCAGTTATCTAGTGAAGTAAAAAAAAACCTCCATGCCGTTCCTGGCACAGCAGTGGCAAATAGCGTATTTTCTTGCTAGCTGAGTACTAGGGTATAGGTGTCTGTGTGTGCCTGTACACACGTGTATTTGTTTTATATTATCGAGGAGTCTCATAGAATATCCCGAGCTGGAAAAGACACATGAGGACCATCAAGTCCAACAAAGCAACCTGAAAGATAAATCATGTATCTAAAGAGTTGTTAAACTTATAAAAAAGGTCAGTGTTTTCAAGCAAGTGGTAAGAAAGAAATCTGCCTCAGTCCATTTGCTGATGTGAAATCTGTTGTTTCATGATTAACAGCTTCTGGTAGACTCAAGACACGAAATAATATGTAATTTTCACACAGTTAAATCATACACACTTGCTAGGCTCCTGACAGAACTGATCGTAAATGAATTGTACAGAACAGGAGAAGTAAAGAAACCTCCTTTTAGAGTAACTGCATAAAAGCTACCCAAGAAGTGTACGTCTAGCACTTTGATCTAAACACGCTAAAAAAACCATACTTGAAAATGTTGCTTTAAGGAAACTATTAAAAATTTAGTAAGATTATTAATTTATAATAGAATTCATAGCATTTTCTCCGTGAAACACTAAATGTACACTATATAAAAGAGTAATTGATATTTTTAGTTACTAATTTTGCAAGCTCTTTGTCAGGGGAGCATTAAGAACATGCAGCCTAACACCTGTTGGAGTGTGTTAAAACGCGCTCCTCAAAGTTCCATCTAAAGTGAGATTAAAACTAGATTTGTCAACTCACTTGTTTTTAAGGGACAGCAATGCCACTCCAGCTTTTGGAGTACATTGAATTTTGATTTTTTTTTAAATAGGATAAAAGCTGCACAAGATGTCCATTTCTGGCTCGCACTATTCCCAGATACAGCTTGAAATTTTGATGGGAGCACCCCATATGCACTTCGAAAGCAGGAGACAAAGAACATAAAAGATATGCCTGTACACATATAGGCATTGTACAATCTTTGAATTTTAGTATCGCTTAAGACTCTGAATCTTCCCTGTTGCTAATTCAAGGCCATACTCCCACCTTTGCTCTCAGGGACCAGAAATCCATCAGACACTCGCATTAGCATACACATTACTGGCCTGGCCGTTCTCTAAACCTGACACACAAAGCCTTAGGAACACTTGAGGGTGTGCATGCATCAATAAGGAAGATATCACACAACTACGCATCGGACAGTGGCAGAACAGGAAGAGACAAGATTAATTAGGAAGAAGTAACAGAAGGATGATGAAAAAATTTGCCTGCTATTACCAGAAAGTTTTTATTCTTTTTTCTCTTCTTTTTTTCACGTAAGAGCATATTTTTTTTTAATTTTGCTCTCTGTGTGCAGTTTTTCTTTTTTAGAAGAGAACTTTGAACAAGCAATGATACACTTTGAGACCAAAAGAGAAGCACACAAGATGCCTAGGAACAGAGGGGCTTTCTCTGTGCCTGTCATCGGACATGTAATTAGCCTGGAGTGTCTCAGCTTTAAGATTAATGTCACAACTTGAATACAATACACAACAGAACAGACTGTTCTATTCAGAGGTGCTCTCCCAGTGTCCTTTGGGTGGGTGTTCTTTTTAGGCCTGGCACTGGGGTGTAAATAACTCTTTTCTTGAGCCATACCTCTCTCTCCAGCATGGGCCTGGATGAATGTTATCTCATCTTCTCTTTTGAGCACACTGAAGGGTACTTGACATTTAAAACCAGATAACACTGGCTGGTAGCAAAGCAGAAGGTTTCCATTCAAGCTAGGCCACATAAACACAGATCACTATCTTTGGTTCAATTGTCCTTTAAACAAAGCCCAGAATGCAAATATTGCTTTGTCCAAAGATGGAAAAAATGATAAAAGTCATCTTCTCTGCTGTGACATCTCCCAGTAGAGGCAACCTCATTCTGGTGAATACAGCAAAGGGCACTGGTCAAAAAGAGGTAAAGTTAATTTTTTTCTGACAGGACTGACAAATAATATGTATTTGACAAGCATACACTGTTTTCCACTTGCTTTGTAGGGAGTTGATAGAGAAAGATAAGCCAGATACCAAATGATCTCTTAAAAAAATCTTGATGTCACAAAACCGTAGGGAAGCTAGCAGCATTCGCTTAAATCCACAGTCCTTAGGCACCAAAAACTGAAATGTCACGCCTTTGAGTCCGCATCTAGATATTTATGGAGACTTTTATGACCTAACTAAAACGTTCTTTTATTGGTTAAAATCGGAAGTTGATCTAAAGCGCAGTCAAAGCTTTAGACAGGGCACTAAAGACCTATGGCATGCAGAACGCGTATTATTAGTGGTTTCTTTGAGCAGCTAGGAATTGCTCACATTCCTCCAATATAATATAGAAGATTACAGGATATCTGCTCTTGAAAATTTTTATTCCATCTCACTTCTTTTGTCTCCTGCAGTCTGCCTACCTGCATCTCCCATAACTCCTGGCAGCAGCCTCTCAAAACTGCTACAGAGGTATGTCCACAAAAGGAGGAGATTATCTCCCTACACAAACCCCCAACAAGCCACCACCTTTCTTCTCTTGGAAGGTTTCATGAAGCCAGCATAATAAATGTCTGTAATTGACCACAGTCAAGTTAAACTGGAAACAGGCTGATCTAGAAATCCTTTGGCCATCGCTAGTACGAGGGTTGCAACAAAACTTCAAGCATAATCTGTACATTTTTCTCCTTCCCAATAGCACCACTGTCTATCTATTGCTGAAACAAGTTTTCAGCTTGGCCAGGGTCACATGGCAAAACACAATGTTTGCCAGCAAAATCTGTCAGTGGATAATTAAATAAGTTTCCCCTTAAAGATATTTTTATTAGTTCTAGAAGCAGCGTTTTGAAATTTTAGTATCATCCATCAGGCAAAATGAACCCTGATGGGCTGAAGCCTGCATTTTTTTTATTTTTTTTTTTTTTTACAAAACATCATTTGTCAAGCTTTTTGTTTAATTTTCAAAAAGTTGAAAAAAGACAAGGGCACAGAAATTCCTAGATCACAACACAATTTAAGCAAAAATCTCATCTAAATCATAAATCCTATAATAAATTATTTTTAGAGATCAGAAAATAGAGTAAGAATTTATAAACCTAAAGCAGGTGGGTTTCTCCTTCATCCCATCACTCCTGAACAAAGCCCTTCACAGGAATAACTAAGAGACAAATGAAGCAACTTATTTAAATGAAGACAAAAACCGCAAGACGGACAATTAACACCTTTATCCACGTGTCAGAAAACAGGGAAGAAGCCAGTCCATACCTCCTGGACCTCTGATTTGCACTTGAAAGCATGCTGAAAGGTAGGAGAACTTTACTCTTTCTCCTCAGGATCAGCCACTAAGAGCTTGTGACACTCTAAATTGCAGGTCACAAGCCACCTGTTCTTGCCACAGCAATAATGAAGAGAAGAGAAAATCTGAAAATGTAAAGTAGAATGCACAAGAATATTAACTTCATTTTTAAAGTAAACTAAGTGAGGATAACCAAAGAAATAATTGCTATTTTCATACTTTTAAGTGGAAGACTAGAAGCCTGCTTTTTTAAAATGATGATCAATTCACTACCAACAGAGAGGAACCCTGCGGATCCTATAAGGATAATTAAGCTACACAAGAATAAATTATGATCCCTTCAGAACATGAACTGTACAAGTCACTTAAATATTTACTGCAGAGACTGCAGTATCAATGTAATTGTTGAGGCAGCCACTGAAACAAGTAAAAGTTTTAAGGAAGAATGATAAAGATGGTGTATATTTATTAGTCTCTTCCATTCTTTGGTTTTATCCTGCTTGGCTGATTAAGTGAGACAACCGATAATGTTATTTGTGTATAAAGCATTTTCCCTCACAGCAACATCTAAAACAACAGGCTGAGCATTCTATACTTAATTACTTATTTCCAATTATTATTATGTGCTGCACCTTTTAAAAAAAAAAAAAGTTTGGTATTTTAATCAGTATTAAATTCCAATACTTCAAGACACACAGTGGGTAACAACAGTTGAAAATGGCAAGGACTAACCAAGGTGATAAAATAGCAATTCCACACCTTGATTGAAATATTTATGCCTGTCTCTCTATACCCATCTCTGAGACCAGTGAAAGCTCTGGAAGGTTGGAAAATACATACACACTCTTTAACCACAAGATTCTTGGAATTTAACCAAACTAAACCAAACTGAAAGTGCTTTTGTTTATAGGCCCATAAGGTTATGAATAGAAATGGGTCAAACATTTCCAAAATGAGTATGAGAGATGTGTGTCATTTTGTGTGTTACTGGTACATGCTCCCTCTTTCATTCTTGATATTGGCAACAAAAACAATTAAAGGCTTAGACAGGTGCACTGCTTATTACAGCACACCTAAGTTAAACCACATGAACCTGTTTGCTGCTGAAATGAAAATTTCTCTCTCCAAACTAGCCAAAATCTCTTCACGTGTTTGAATAGTACATTGTCCAGTTTAAGAGCAGAAACTTAGAAACATAAATTACAAAGAATACCTGGGACTACTGCTCTTATATGAGAAATATTTGGACTTGTAATAACTTAATATAGGCAAGAATTCTACTTAATATCCATGCTTAAGTTAGCACATTTTATCATCACACCAAACTATTCCTTAAATGTGAAAGTACTGAGCCTCTCATTAGCACTACTGGGTACAGGAGCAGTAAATTTCATGGCAGTCATATGTCCAAATTAGTAATGACATATCAAATATAACCTGAGAAGTTTTTAGAGAGGAAGCAGAATAACGTAGAGTGAAAGTATAGGGAAGTACTGCTGAAGGACATCATCTTCCCAGCCCAGGGAGCACTATTTCACCTGTGTTCCAGCAGTCTGTCTCTGTGCACATTCATTCACGTTCCAACTCAGAGATCAAAAGCAATTTCATATTCTGCTGAGGCATTTCAGAGCTTATCACACTACTTGTGTAACTTCAACTGTGGTCTCTCCTGACTTGCTGCACTGAATTTCAAATTTCAGCATCTAAGTGGAAAAAAAATCCATTTTCAGTCAGCTTGCAATCAGTGTTTGAAGTCACAAAGCAGAGTTAAAGCAGGGGACTTTTAAAAAAAGGGATATCTTCTATTAAAATCCCAAAGAGTAGGGGCAGCTCTTACACCAGGGCTTGTAAGGTCCCTCCCTAACAGAACATTAGTGGGTCAGCTTGGTCAAGTATTTCTCAATCGTACTACTCCTGTGTTAAATGCACAATAGACATGCCAATGCCAAACCCAACACCACTGCACACCACAACTAGAAACGGATTGTGCCTGCACAGTGACCTCAGGGCAGGGGGAGGTAGGGAAACAGGGAATCCATCCCAGTCAAGAAGCAGAAGAGCTGCTCTTGCTCTAGGAGTGACTTAATCCTGATAAATTTTTGAAAAGATATTCTGAAGCTCTAGAAGAGTATTCCCATTAAAACATTTTTATTCCTTCCCTCTATTTCATGGTTGCAGAAATTCAGAGAAAGATTTAGATATGTAAGAGAAGGAGCGTCATGTAGCAGAACATTGGGATCTATTTGATGTGACAAAGGCTACTGCTGACTAAGGGAACTTTTTAGGTGAAAAAAACAAGTTTCACTTACATTAAGGTTTGGGTTTTACCTCATACCACCGCACCACTTCAACACACTGTATTCACTGCATGAGATAATTAATACGGTTTCTTGACCAGTTGAAGATTCTACCATACACGTACAAATTGCACTTAGGTAGTTGAGAGCAGAAGGAAGCTGTCAGCCACCCACAGCAACAATGCAAGGGCACAGGCAAACACATGCAAAACAAGAGAAAGGGCATATAATCAAAAAATGCTCCCTTCCTCAAGGACTTGTATGGGAAAACAGAAGGTAGAGAAGTTATCACCTTGTTTTGTGCTGCGAATCCCCCAGAATATCCTTCCAAACACAGCCTAGTAATGCCAAACAGATGGCCAAGAGTGATTTCAGTAGTTCCAGGTGAAAACACTTGGCTAAAAGCCTTGTTATTCATTTGTTTCCTCGATCTTTTCAAAGACATGCAAGAAGGGTATCCCTTGCTAGTGTTTTCTAACATTTATATATATAAACGTACACTTCTCCCATTGCACTTGTTTTCAAGGGCAAAACCTTGCCAATGGACAAAGGGATGGGAAGAAGCTTCTGCGTTAGAACTCACTGGGGCAATATGGTCATAAGAAAACATAAATATTCCTTGAAGATATGTGACATTTTTCCTGCTCTTTAGGGTGAGCTGCTTAGAAGCAAAGAAGAACAAGAGAGTCTATACTTTGCTGCCTGAATGCAAAAAACAGGAAATATTTCTTCTGTTTTGGGTATTCTTTCCAAACTTGTGATGACAAAAGCAGTTATTGCTGTGCTTTGAAAATCCTACACCAAGCGCCAAAGCCCAAAAGCCACACCACATCACCAATTCACTACTTGCTACTGTTTACTAACAGAAATGATGACTAGAAAGACAAATAAACATCAAGACGACATCTCATAATGAAATGGATCACAGAAGCTGAAATAAAAACCCTCAACAAAGCACTAGCAAATAAATAAATAACTGAGAAGTGAAATTTGAGATAAGAACAATTTGACTTTAAGAGAATGACAACTCTAACTAGCAACAGAAAGAAACTGTAAATACGTACAATATATTGAGTACCCAGCAATAAGAGGCAACTGTAATGACACATACCTTGCTTTATCACTCATGAACACCCAAAATCCATGATGAGAGAATGACGATCCTGCCTTACAAGATACATATCCTGGCTCTGCAGTCCAAATACATAGAAGGGGCAGGAGCAAATGGACTAAATGTAGATATTTTAGGCTCGACTTCAGTTTAGCATCACCTGTGACATTATATAATTCCAAGCAGTCCAAGTGAGAGCTACAATTGTACACAGCTGCAGGCAATTCCTGACTGACAGCCAAGAAAAATGGTGAATTATTGTCACCTGCATACAGAGGGAAAACTTTGGCATAGGCAGATTATGTTTCTCGTCAAAGCTGACCTGAAGAAGTTTCATGCCAGACCTTGAAAAAGAAACCAAAGCATTTCAATGAGATAAGCAAGTTGATCAGTGAAAACTGGTTCACAGAATTTATTTGTGCTCATTTGTGTTTGTACTTGAAAACAAACAAGGGGAGAGTTTAACTGGCATTTTTATAACTTTGCAACCCTTCAGAAAAATAAAAAATAGAAAAAAGGAAGAATTCCTTGTAAGATCCTGAAGTTATCTTCAGCACTACTTTATCCAGATTTACTGCTTTTATGAAACCATCACTCTCAGATTTACTTGATTTCACTATACATTCTAGAGAATTTACAAAATAAGTAAGTTTTACTCTAGAAAAAGTTCTCAAATACATAATTGGGTAGCAAATTTAAAAAAACAAACAACCCCCATCCCCCCCCCCCCCAAAAAAAAAAAAAAAACAAAAAGCACGAATTAGGAAAATGGATATTTAGTCTTTTTACCAAGCTGTCAGCTAAGGTTTTTCTAAGGCAGCTCTTCCACAGATAAGGAACGCTAAGATGTACCTATGCCTCAAGGAAGCTGGCTTTGGGAAGGGATAAAGTCTTATTTTAATCTAGCTCTAAGTTTATCTGGGTTACAGTGTCAGAAAATGACTGCCAGAACCAGAACCTCTCACCCTTTCTGATAATTAATTTAACAAAATTTTTATGCTTAGGTCGAACTGCTTGTAAGAATTCCAAGTTCATTCTCCCACATATGAAGTTAATTAAAACACAGTCTGACTCACTC
>NW_010104890.1:0-13938 GCF_000699245.1 Pterocles gutturalis | reverse complement strand
AGATGAGCTTCATAGTAACTTGCAACTCCCATACTATAAATAATAATACACATACAACTCTTACAATGTTTTCAATTTGAGAAACAAAACATTTGACACATTAAAAGTATACTACCCATTTAACATTCAGCATGTGTAGTTCCTTCTCTACTCTTCCTTTGTTGTAATTTTTTCAGATTACAGACATCACACTAATCTTCTAAGTATGCTGTAAAATTTTTAGCTCGTATCTAGAAAGATTCAGTCATGTACTTGTTTATTTTCTTTAAATACCTTCCTGCATAGTAGAAACAAAATGATGGAACACAAGTTACCCATCATTTTTGCAAATGGGGCAAAATGGGCAGACGTAGCCACTCAGCTAATGAGATTTTTTTTTTAATAGAAATAATATGGAGGAAGAAGACAAGAACTATATGTATGGCAGTAGCCTTATACACTTCAATAAACAGCTAACTGCTGTTGCAACACTAATTGCATTATCAGTAAAATATTTTAATTTGATGAGGAAATTAATGGAAGACACTCTGCCACAGAGCATTTCTTCGCAGAACTGACATTTACACCCTTTTAAATCCTTGGAGTGAAAGTGCATTAAAGCAATATGTGATATAAGCCACTCTATACAATCTCATTCTGAATAAAATCCAATGATTTTATATTCACTTAACGTGAAAATCCTTTCTCACTGTTAATGTTTTCATCAAGAGTTCAGCCTCCACTGTCAGAAAAATTTAAACCCCAGAGGGAACTTGTGAAGCATAAACAGGATTAGGATTTCTTGATGCTTTTTATATTACACATTTCATACCCCAAGATGAAAAACCTTGGTGTATAAACAGTTCCCATAAGCCTTTTCTATGCAGATGCTTTTCTTCTTTTATCCCAAAGCACAAATACAGTATAAAAAGCAATGACAGAGGAAACAAAGAAACAAAAACCTAGACAGCAAGCTATAAAGAGATGCCTACAATAATACAATTTCTGTTAAAAACTATGACCAGAAGCAGGTTTCCAAAAGCAGCAAAATAGCAGAAGTTTCAAAAGGATCCTCCTACCAATATTTTAAAGGCATCCAATGTTTTTTATTATATCTATATTATTAATGTAGTAATAACAGAGAAAATTTATGCAGCTATTTCCTTCCCATGACAAAAAAAAAAAAATTGTTTTAAATCACCAGTCTTGCAGTACAAAATTTTTCTGTAATTAAGCAATGGATAAACTGGGTGGAAACAAGGAATAGAGACAAAAACCAAAACAGCTTGAGATCAGTTCTACAGGAATGTTGTAACACTCATAAAAAGACCAAACTGCCCTCCCCGCCTCCATCCCCATCCCTCATCAGCAGTCTTTCTTCCGAAGCTTACACCACAAATTAGAATACTGAGCTGAATTCCAGGCCATACTCCAAAAGAAGAATTCAATTAGCTGTTTCCTACAGATTCTTTTTTGATTCTTCACCCTTCTTCCCCCTCTTTGTCCCATATTTTTCCTTGCCACAGTTTGAAACAAGGGTCAGACGTTTCCATTTGTAGGGTTGTGTTACAATAAAAAGCCACAGTCATGACACGCCATCCCTTCTCCTATCTTTTCCCTCATCATGAGCTAGAGGATTATGAAAGATAGCCAGTAAAGAAAGTGGCTGGTGATAACTGCTGCAGATAAAGCCAAAGCATCCAGGACACCAACAGTTTTAAACACTTCTTCTAAAGCTCAGCTTTCACTGCATTTCGCTCTTAAATTCAACATCAATGCACAAAGGCTGCAACTGATTTTTATTAGAAATGGAAATGAAGGGTCTAAAAAATTCTTCTAGACATCAGTGTTTTACAAGGCTTATGGAGTCCTGCAAAATAGTTCTTTATTTCTGTTTTGAATTGCAAAAGACAACCCACCTTTTCCCAAAAAAAATTGAAAATCAGGTCACGGAAGGAATTACTACTCCCCGTTTTCAGATTGCTTTGGAGTAATTTTTTTGCCTTTTGGTTTCTACATTCCTAAAAATGTTTGGATATTGTAAACTTATCTTCTGTATTGCTAACCAAATGCATGTTATACAACCTTGCAACTTATCAGTAATTCATCTTTTTTTTTCTTTTTACATACACTTGCCAATATACTAATAGAACTTATCACAACAAACTACAAAACGTCAGGTTTTGTAGAAATCTGTCAAATTGCCTGGAGTCTACACGACACACTTGGGATATCTTCTATCAAGTATCAACTTCATCCACCCAAGTTAATGACATTATATCTTCTAAAGTTATCGCCTCAAAGCAACCCGACTCAGTTGGCTTTTGTAACAACTTGAGACTCACAGAGAAGCAACAAAATAGTTTGGTTTTCTTAGCAGATACAGGGATCTGAATTGAATGCCTTGTGCTATTACTTTTTCATATGTTGGAACACCTGCAGTTCTGCACAGAAGGAATTTGTTTAACTTTCTCACAGTCGATTTAAAAGAGCTACAACAGACAAGAAAGTTGGCTCCTAAAGCATGCAATCACAGCTTGAAACCTCATGATTACAAACTTAATCAACCTGTTCCTGGCCTTGCAGTTGTTTTCACTAATCTGTTCACATGAGATTAGTTGTTTTGACTCTTCATTTGCATTTGCATTGTGGCAAACTCAGAATCATGCCTAATACTGCATGAACTTCAGGCAGTAGTAATTCCACTGAGATCGAGTTAGAAAAATATTCGAAGTACCACTAACATGAAAAAAAAAAAAAAAAAAGAAATCTGCAGCCCACCTTGTAAATCTGTGAGTTTCGTATATATCTGGCCTCTGAGTACTGGTCTTCTAGTGCCTGCAGCTGTCAGTGCTTATTCTCCATTCTCACTTAGAGGGTACATCTGCCTGTTTCCTACAAGTGGTGGAATGGATTATTACTGAACCCTTATTAACTGCCCCGAGTAACTCTATCCCAGCTGAAGCCAGGACACAGTCCTAACCTTGTCTGAGTCATTCATCTTCCATGCTCCCAGGCAGCAGCTTCGAGAGGGAACCACAATCTAAAACTTCTGGCATCATTTTATAGAGGTCACCTTGAGTTTCCCTAAACTTTCACAGCTCAACAAGTATTTATTGTTGGTGCCACCAGAGAATGCCCCAACTTCTGTTTGGATAGATTCTGTGGGCTCTAAGAAAAAGAACAAATGGACCACAAAAAAATCCAGACAATTTCCCAGGTACTCGTATAGGCTGGGAGAAGAACTCCTTGAGAGCAGCCCTGCAGAGAAGGACTTGGGGGTCCTGGTGGACAAGAAGCTGGATATGAGCCAGCAGCGTGTGCTGTCAGCCTGGAAGGCCAACTATGTCCTGGGCTGCATTAAAAAAGGGGTGGCCAGCAGGGAGAGGGAGGTGATTGTGCCCCTCTACTCGGCTCTTGTGAGGCCCCATCTGCAGTACTGTGTCCAGGCCTGGGGCCCCCAGCACAGGAAGGACGTGGAGCTCTTGGAGCGGGTGCAGAGGAGGGCCACTAAGATGCTCAGAGGGCTGGAGCAGCTCTCCTATGAGGAAAGGTTGAGGGAACTGGGCTTGTTTAGCTTGGAGAAGAGAAGGCTCCGGGGAGACCTCATTGCGGCCTTCCAGTGCTTGAAGGGAGCCTGTAAACAGGAGGGGGAGCGACAGTGTACAGGGTTTAACAGTGACAGGACAAGGGGGAATGGTTTTAAACTAAGAGAGGGGAGATTTAGGTTGGATATTGGGCAGAAATTTTTCACTGTGAGGGTGGTGAGGCAGTGGAACAGGGTGCCCAGAGAAGCTGTGGATGCCCCATCCCTGGAGGGGTTCAAGGCCATTGGGTAGTTTTTCTAGTTAATTTTTCTGGACTTTCTCTTCTAACTGGCCTGAAGTTTTTCATGTAAAGATTAAACACTTAAGGAAATATATCTTTACGTCATATTCAAATAATACACATCCTACAAATTCCATCACACAGTCATGCTTTTTCAAAATTGCCACATCCACACAGGCATGCACACAAGTTTATGTGACAAATAAATGTAATGATTTCACTTCATGTAAGTTCTATTAAGGCTCCTTATACAGAAGAATTCAGAACCAATAGGAACACACCAGACACTGCGTTGAAGCCTCTACTATACCTGGCAAACCAATTCCGTAACAGAAAACAGCCACAGTAAGGATGGGGTAAAGGATGAATTATAATGACCGCCAGTCTCCAGTGCAACTAACATCTTGCTGTGCTGGGTGCCATAGTTACTGAATTGGGCTCCGTAATTACTGACATGGCATGGTGCAGTATCTTACCCCTCCCTCTCATACATTAGTTAAGAAATACAGCTCCAAAGGGGTGCCCAGAAATGGATTGCCAGCACAATCTGTTCCCTTTCTGTCACCGGGCCAGAGACTGGGTTTTCACACAAAGACAAGCAGACAACACTTAGCTTTGTGTATGTGATGTTGCTCAGCAAAGTCCAGGGCCTAGGAGGAAAGCCATGTATTTATTTTCTGTGAAGCACTATTACCTCAGCTAACATGGTCGTGTACCCTTGTGAAGCTGGAGAGTGCTTCCAGCAGCAATTTTAAGCATTGCATACAAAACAATTCATTCAGCACACCTAGGTGTGGTATGTAATGTTCTGAGGTTTTAGAGAGGGCAATGTACTTATTTATTTATTGATTTTATTTATTTATTTAAAATACTGGCATGGAGGAATTGCTTTCCTTAGTTTTCTGGGGAAAAAGTAGGTTCAAACGTTGACTGTCTCCTTACCAACCTATCTATAGGAAATAGAAATTTACTAGTCACTGACACCGAGAACAAAATTCAACTACAGAAAATTCATTACATTAAACCTGACTGGGGAAACAAATGACATTAAACTGAGGAAGGGTCTCGTACTTATTAGAGAGCTCAGTTTTGATTTTACGTGCTGTTTGCAGCAACAAGTGCTTTTTTGGCAGATCTCTCTGTTAGTTTCTTAAATGGCATCAAGTGCCTTTGTACAATGAAAAGAAACTAAATAGCAAGAAGCACAGAATGAGTTATATCAACAGTTTTGCGAGAAAATAGCCCTGCAAAGTTACGTGAGAACCAATCTCACAGAAGCAGATTAAGTTCTTCAGCTGCTTATCAGGAAGCAACAAAAATTTGAATTTAATTGCCTAACACTATTTCTGACTCATGCCCACGTGACAACAAAAACCCTTTTAAAAAGCAAGCTTAATGCCCATATAATTTTTTTTTCATACTCTTATATAAACAATACTAATTAAACCCAATGGCTGAATCATGGTTCATTTTTGTTTTAAAAAATCTTGATGTAAATTATGATATAAAGCCAAATGTTTCACAGTTAGAAATTTATGGCGGCATATCATTTTACTGGCACAGCAAAAGGCTACAGTCACGTTAACATCTCTGTGTATAAAATGCTGATCTGCTTTTTAATGTCCATCCTCCTCTGCCCCTTTCTATTGAGATACATGAAAATAAGTCTTCTGTTGGCTTTTGGACAATCATTAACTTCCTTTAGCTCAAAAGCTTTGATTTACTTCCCTCCTCCCCCACATTTGGGGCCAGCCATAAAACGTCCAGGAGCAGAGCGTAGCACTTGAAGGGTTATGCAGCTATTATTGGAGGTTATCTCAGCCCTCTACCACTTCCAAAAGAAACTGGGCCCCTTGTAGAGCTGATAAGCTGTTGGGGAAATTAAGCTGTGATAGCAATGATCAGAAGAGAAACAGTATTAGAAGAGACCGATACCACGGGCAGTAATGTGATAATCTACTGTGCAGAAGACCCTGCACTACAATCCTTGTGTGATCAACTCAAAAGGTCAGAAAATGCAGAAAATGTAATGCTAAAATTATACAGCAATTTTCAGTTGCTATTAGGAAAATTATTGCTTTAGGAAAGTACCAAAGAAACAACCATTCAAATAAATGATAAAAGAAATTATGGCTTTGCAAAGCTGCAATCACTTTGTTCCATCTGTCCCGGGGTGAATTGAAAGAGGACACATTTTATGTTCCAAGTCCGAAGTATTAACAGCCTGGAAAGCACCAGATGGATTTTGGCATTCCTTAGCTTAAAAAAAAGGAAAAAAAAAAAAAAATCAAGAGCATGAATCGTTAAAAAGACAGACTGAGGTTTTTTTTTCCTTATTGTGAAAAAGTAGGTCTATATGACTGAAAATGTTTAAAAATAACAGAAGTTGTTGCATGCCACAGTTACTCTGAAACAGTGCCCCCAAAGCCCTCAAATTTTTCTCTTACCTTTCTTAAATTTCTGCAAGTCTTAGAGTACATTCAACAGAAAATGTCAATTGCAAAGTGAAATCTACTAGGTTTCAATATTTGGTGTATAAATAATCTTGGCAATAAAATATAAAGACATTTGTCTTTAGAGTTCCATTTCTATTGAGCTTCAAAACAGCAAATACCCAGATATGCTGCAGACAGAGACTAAATACTAAGCGCTGAAAACATCAAGACCAGAATCAAAAATGACATTTAGGATTAAGGAAATATAATAAAAATAAGCAACAATTTATGCTTGTGAATTAAATTCTCTTCTCTAAGTGGCAAAAAACCCCACACAAAATTACTTTAGGCAGCAATATAAAGAAGCATAATTTCTTCTTTTTTCTTTATTCTTTTCTTCCCCTTCCACCAAAAAAAAAAAGAAAAAAAAAAAAAGAGCCTAAAGATAGTAACATACACAATTTTGTTCCAGTGCCTCACTGAAAACAGTGGAATATAGTCTATATTATTCAAAGCAATTCCTGTAATGTATTATAATAGATGCTATTATATGCTGTACTCAATTAGAGTACAGAATAGAAAAGCCACTTTGCTTCATTACCATTGTTTATTATTTATGGAGAAAGAAAATGAAATTTGGAAGAAAACCATAATCAAATATGCTGAACATCACAAATATATGTAAAAAAGAGTGCAAACAGGAGTGAAATCTTCATTCTCCGAGCAGTAACAACAATCACGATGAAAATGGTAAACTGGTGCAATTTGCATGCTTTTGTTTTGGCATTCTGCAGTAAATGACACTTCTTCAGACATAAACTGCCTTTTAAAAATAACACAGAAGAGAGTTTTAGATGCAAATTTCTTCCATCTCAGTGCAAAAGCTCGTCCTTCATTAGAGATGGTACTGGCATCAGAAACGATAATTATACCACAGACTTGCTTGTTTCTGTAGCTTAAGGAGTTCAGAATTTCTTGGAGTTGCTTAGCACTTCCCAGCATTGATGTCAGGCTGCCTAACTTCTTCATAAAGGGCGATTAAGCACCATGCACATTCCCTCATCGTAAGTATATTAATACGAAACAATTTTTATATAAAAGTGAAAACACAGATTGATTCATTAATTCCTGTTCATTAAAGATAATCTTATTACTGGCATCCTCACGCATTTCTAACAGTTTGTATTCTCTACTGATAGATTTCCTTACCTTGAGACAGCACATCTGCCCAGCAAAATGAATACCAGAAAAATCATTATTATTACTTTTGCTTCTAAATAATTGTGCTCATCTAGAGGAAGCATGTTATAATTCAGTTTTGAGAATTAAGTATGGTATATGCTGTCTAGGAGAGCTAACTAGACAAGAAAAAAATGGGCTAAACAAAAGCAAGGGGGAAAAAAAAAATCAATTTTTTTCCTTCTTAGATTGACATGAAATAAGCTTTTGAAGCTAGATATTAAAATAGCAAATTAACAAGGAAATACCTCATTTGTTGAATTCCAACTAACAAAACTCATTTCTGGGTCTTCTAAATAACCTGTTCAGACTTGCCTAAGTTGACCACTCAACTGGATGTATCTTGAGTTTGGAAGTGATATAAAGAAAAATTGATTTTCCTCATAGTAGCTGCACAGTCAACCTTTTTTTTAGTGATGAATATCAGAGAGAGCTGAAATTAAGAAAAATGGTTAAACTAATTGTGGGTTTGAGCTATTATTATATATAATATGCAAGGCGTGCAACTTCAGATAAAATTGTCGTGAAGCCGTAAGGGACAACGACAGGAAATACTATTTAGTGGGAATAGTCTAACTCTCTCATTTTCCTTTCTTGACTCCTGCCTGCATTACTACAGTTCTTATCTGCTAGTTTTATTCATGCTAGACATCCTAAAAAAATAGATTACTCACCCAAATAAAGCAAGGACAATGAAGTGAATTACAGGCAACAAGCTAGTGAAATTATAACCCCATCAAACCATTTAAGTCATGCAAGTTAACATCAACATATATATTTTAAGTACTTCACGTATTTTTATGTATTCCTTAGGAAGTATACTTCAGGTATACTTCAGATTCATTGCATGAAGACAGAAGCAATTCCTGGCACCAAAATACAACTTCCATGACATGAATTGAAGTTTCCACCTACATTCTACAGAACAGAAATGGGAATTGAGCTGAAATTCTTTTTTTTTAAAAGGATTGTTCTGCTTTCATATGCACATGACATATATCGGACAAATTCAACTCCTGTGAGATGAATTATGGTCAAATTCATTCCTAAACATACAAAGGAATATAAAATTAGGGGTTTTGTACACATTTCCTTTTCCTGGCAATATACTGTCAGGATTTTAGTTAGTTTAAATCACCACTTGCTAGTTTTAGCTGTTTTAAATCAGACTTTTCAGACTACACACTGATCTCCCAACCTCTCCACCCAGTACCTTCAAACAACAATTACCATCTACTCAGCAAAATCAAAGGAATACGTTCTTCAGTAATTTTGTCATCACACTTTATATGACATCATTGAAAATGGGCAGTATGTTTTCAAAGACATCCATCAAGTAGGTGGTGTTTGCAAATTGTATGGGCCTTCAACTAGATCTGGAATATTATAGCCCAAGAAATGGGCTATAAAAAACTTTAGCCATAATTAGCTGACTACTCTGCCTATAGCTCCCTGTTTCAAAGAGCAAGATCTACTTTAATCACTAGGAAATTAGCCTAGGGGTGTTGGTCGACAGCCAGCTGAACATGAGCCAACAGTGTGCCCAGGTAGCCAAGAAGGCCAACGGCATCCTGGCCTGTATCAGCAACAGTGTGGCCAGCAGGACTAGGGCAGGGATTGGGCCCCTGTACTGGGCACTGGTGAGGCCACACCTTGAATCCTGTGTTCAGTTTTGGGCCCCTCACCACAAGAAGGACATTGAGGTGCTGGAGCAGGTCCAGAGAAGGGTAACGAAGCTGGGTCTGGAGCACAGGTCTGACGAGGAGCGGCTGAGGGAACTGGGGTTGTTTAGTCTGAAGAAGAGGAGGCTGAGAGGAGAACTTATCACTCTCTACAACTACCTAAAAGTAACAAGTGGTAGGACAAGAGGAAACTGCCTCAAGTTGTGCCAGGTGAGGTTTTGGCTAGATATTAGAAGAAATTTCTTCACTGAAAGGGTGATTAGGCATTGGAACAGGCTACCCAGGGAAGTGGTGGAGTCACCATCCCTGCAGGTGTTCAAGAAACGTGTAGATGTGGTGCTTGGGGACATGAGTTAGTGGGTTAAGTGGTGTGGGTTGACGGTTGGGCTTGATGATCCTTGAGCTCTTTTCCAACCTTAATGATTCTATGAAATGCAAATAGAGGAGGGCCTCAAGCTCATATAAGGCTTCTCAAGTCATAAGCAAATCTTTCAACTCCACACAGTCATGCAGTATGACTGCACTCACATTGCTCTGGACACTGTAATTTGGAATTTCTTTACTGTTTTGTATTTATATTTTAACATGAAACTGAAAGAACAAAGGTTAACTTGGGCACCTTGTGACGATGTTTTACTATCATGTATTTTTACTTCACACTTTTACACAGTGGAATTCACAGAACGCATCCTCAACAACAACATCTCTGCAGATCTCTCAGGTTCAGTTGTCCAGGCTGTGGTCACTTTTTCAGTTTTTTTAAAAATCCAATCTGAAGCGCTTTTCCTCTGTGACCTGCCAATTTTCGCTGAAGCTCTTTGGATTACCATTTGTAACAACAGATTTCCCAAAGTGAATCAAATTTGATACAAAGAGGGAATTTTTTTCTTCAAATGCAAATGTTCTTTATCTTCTTCTCCCTCCAAACAGCAGATGCAGAAGCAAAATAGCATAAATTATGATTGACCTTAGCAGGAATAATTTTTTTGCTCCTGAGCCACTTTGTGCATGTAGCCAGGAGGGAGCTGTCTGACTGTATGAATTTTTACACATCTTTCAGCTAATTTACAGTAAAATCAAATGGTCAAGGACATCATAAAATATTTGTGGCACCCTCTAAAGAACTTTGGGTTCACAAACCAATGAATTGATTACACCAATTCATAAAAGTATCCCCTTCACCTCTGACAGATACGATCTTCATTTTATTGAAGTGCTTCAGAGCAACATAAGAGAGAGCAGATCAAGCAACATTTTCATGGTATGAAATATGTGTGTCTCAGGGCAAGAAGAGGAAAACCACATGCTGACCTTTTCCAAGACATACCAAAGAATTTGGAACCACCGCTGTCAAATACTGGAAAACAGTGGGGGCATATATTATGATCCACCATAATTATCAAAGTTAATATCTCCATACAGGTCTCCATCTGTTCATGGTACTAGGTCTTCACTTTTTTCAACTTTCCACCTTCCAGAAACTAATTTATTTTTAACAATCACTAATATATCCTTCTTAACAATTACTAACGATTCCTTTTAGGAACAAGAAGGGACATCTTGAAAAACAGGATCAGAATCTCACATGGCTGAATTAGCTAAACGTCATTAATTTTCATTTTAAGAGGCTGATTTGCATTACCAGAAACTTTGGACATTTACTTCAAAACACAGCAAGATGATGAAGATCCTTTTTTGATACAGGTATGTTGCCACAAAACTCGCCCACAGATGGCAAATTGCATTTACTGCCATCTTCTTGCAGAGAGTCCTATAATCTGCATATTAGGGGAATAATCTTTAAAGGAGCTAAACTCGGCACTAGGTGCTGACAAAGAGAATTTAAATGCCCATGGTGAATATGTTCTCTCATTTTAGACTCTCAGGCTCTCTCACCTTTCTATTTTTTGAATGATTTATGCTATATTTAATTTACTTAGGAATTTACAAAGTAAAACTGCAATGTTAAGAATACAGCAAACAATACATAATTAAAAAGAAAACAAACCTATTTGTTGTCTTTTGCAGTGCCTTTAACAATTACCTGTAATCATATTAGGTTAAAATATTTCAGAAAAAATATGATTTTAAACTGCGCCATAAAACCACTGAAAAAATTCTCACAGTTTAGATTTTTGTTGGCTCTGCTGCTCATAGTGTTCCCTAAAAACCTGGAAATGAATATTATTCCCATCAATTTCACCACTCATGTTTCAGCAGTTTCACAGACATTTCCCTACTCCTACACTGGCTGCATAGTGGAGCAGAATAAATCAGTGTTGCAGAAAAAGGAAACAGTTAATTTAAAATAGAATTCTATCAGATGAGAAAGCGGGAAAGTATGATCCAAATAACACCCCAATCACCATATGAAATTAGTAGGGTAATGCAATGACAGTCTACATTCATTTCGTAGTCATGGTATAATTACACAACACACTCGAAAGATCCCACAAAGGGCCACATTACTGAAGCCAAGGTTATTAGAAGAAATAGCAGCATGTGGTTACGGGAATGTAAGGTGAAAAAAGTTAATAACTTCCTATTATCTACTGGTGAAGCTGCTACCTCCGTACCTGGAAATAAATGGCATGAGAAAAAAACTAAATTACACAAGTGATAATTTATGTGAGGTAGCAACAGAGTACAGATGGTGATCCTAAACTGTACATATCACGGCAACAGCAGAAATCACCTCCTTCTATTTGGAAAACATTCATTTAAATTGTTTCCTCAGTGAAAAGCATGATAAGGTAGAAAGTATGAAAGCATTAGAGGAACATTATGGTAAGCACTCTAGCGCACAAAGAAACCTATGAGGTGCTAAGCCTCTCTGTTCCAAAACCTGATAATAAGAATCTGGAAGAACATTTATAAGTCCTGGACTCAAATCCAGACTCGGCCTGAGGGAGTTTTGACCTACATGTTTCTCCTCCTCCTCATGATTCAACCACAAAGCTCCAGGGAATTTTTCAGAAAGCGTACAATGCTCCACTGATTTTCTGACCACTCCAACAGACAGGAATGAAATATCCTCAGAATACTAACTTAAGTCAAGGAGCTCTCCTTGGATGTAGGGCTTCACATTCTCAATGCCAGAAGGACTGACATGGAGGCTTCCCAAATACAGCCCAGTTTTCAAATAACTAACCTACTGGATAAAGCAGAAGTTTATGATTCATCTTCTGCAAAATTTTCTCTCAGGTCAGTTACGGCCTCCTTTTCCACCAGAAAACCCGTGTGTACAAGTGGAGAAATGAGAGTACCAAAATACTGGGCAAAGAAACTGGTAGAAAGACTTCCACCAAGGTAAAAGAGATTATAACATGAATGAGAGTAGACAAAATTTGAAGCTGTTCCTTGGTATTTTTTCAGTGGCTCTTTGAAAGAACCATTTTAAGTATCTCTCTAACATCTGGTTCCACAGGTGAGGAAGTCACAGCAATGCCTATTCTGTGAATCCCAAAGGAGCTGAAAAAAATGAGCCAGATGCAGAGCAATTCATGTCAAAATTAACTTGCTTTGAGCATGCCTAGAGGCATAAAGTTGGGCACCACAAATTAGACAAAGATTTTGTGAACAGTGGAACTGTCTGGAGGTTCTATTTACATTTTTTTAAAAACTATTCAGGTACCTTCATCTCCCTAGTCATTGTCTCAATCAAATTTCTTCCTATTTATTTTTTTTCTGACTCTGGTATCATAAATATCATCCTTTATTCAGTTCTATGGGTGGTTTGCCAATTCTGCAGAAAATAAATTCTGCAGAAGTTTATAGAAAACAATGCACCCAAATATAAGAGATGTTAAAACCTTCTTTAAACCATGAAAAATGTTAACAGTGGATTTGCAATAGAGAATGCAATGTTTTCAGAAATTATTTATCAAATACTGTACAAATACCTTCAAGCTTCACAGCTGAAAGCCTGAAGAGACTGCAATTCATCTTGTCTCCATTTTCATATAGGCCAGGAAGAGATCCATTCGTTTAGCGCTAGGTTGAAAAAAACCTACTTGTCTGAGAAGCAGCATGGCATGAATATATCACAATATACCTATTCAACCAACACAAAAGTTTTAATGAGAAATTACTTTACATAAATGCATAATGAAATAGCTGCTTGTTGGTTATATATATGTATTTACGAACTAGTTTTAAACTAGTTATATATAGTATCATACAGACCTTAGAATGGGTTGCAAAACACAAAGGCTGAGTAAATATCTAGTAGATCTTTAACAAGGAATGAACTGGAGAAAGCAGTAGTTTACAGCTATCCTAGTCACAGAACACCGACACCCCCCTGCTGCAAACTCTCTAGGTGATGTGCCCAATTTTAAATTTGTCTGCTTCTGTCATACCAGCACCGCTGGGTCCTAATCCCTGATAATGAGTTCTGTGTGAGAACGGTACAAGGACAATAAAAATTGTCCTCAAACAGATCAAAAGAATTATACATAACTATTTCCAAGTGAGAGAGCAGAAGCAGAGATATTGTATTTGCTTTCCAGGAGCACAGAAAAAGTCAAGAAGTCAATCCTTAAATCCAACAACTTACACACTAGGCAAAAAAATAATTAAAAAAAAAAGTAGTATTACATGATATTATAGAGATCAGCACTGAGACAAACAGTCTGTTATCATAATATTAAGAATTAAGGACTCTAGAAATCACAGAAAAGGTTAACAAAAACCATATGCATGTCTCACTTAAGCAAACAAGAACAACTATTTTCATTCTTCACAACTGTCATGGGTTAAAGACTGCTTAAAGT
>NW_010104889.1:0-11600 GCF_000699245.1 Pterocles gutturalis | reverse complement strand
CGGGTGGCTCGGGGCGTACGAAGGGAACGCGAGGCCTCCTTACCCCTGCTCCTGGCTCCCTGCTTGGTGTCTGGCAGTGGCTTCCCGGGGAACCCAGGGGCAAGAAATAACTTTTTTTTGTCCACTCTAGCAGCAAGGGAGAAGGGAAATAGGGGGTTGGGGGGGGACCCAGTAACATCTTGCTGCTGAAATGCTGAGCAGTGCTGAGCAGCTGGACCAGCACTGCTTCTTGCCCAGCTCGCTGCAGTCTGCCCATCCTGAGAGAAGTTGGCCCAGGCCTGGCTGATGTGGGGGCTCCCCCTCATCTCCACCTTCCTCATTCCTCTGTCCTGTGTCACTTGGCTTCTGCCTTCAGCCACACCAGCCTCAGGCCAGGGCCTGGCCCTTTCCCTGCAGGCCTGCAGGTCAGGGTCGGGACTGGCCAAAGTATGAATTCCGCAGCAGCTATGCTCTGCCATCTTTTAGGTAAAGGTAGTGATATTCTCTAAAGGTGACTAAAGTGTCTGTCATTGTACTTAGCTCTGTTGTTCTTCTAGCTTGCTTTTCCCTTAGCTATTCCCGTTGGAAACAATTTGGGGCAGGGACTGGCTGATAGCTCCTATCCCTCACTTTAGCACAATAGGGACTCTCTCACGTGATCCTTGAGTATTGCTGCAAATAACAGGGCTCCTGCTGCTAATGATTAATAACCCATAACTATGTTTCACATGGGTGGTTCTTAACAGATGGTCTTGATGTCTGGCATGGCACTGGTTCCCTTCCCGTGTGGGGCCTGTGTTTCTCTTGTTTTTTGGGGTGGGTGTGAACTTTGGGGTAGAAGTGGGAGATTGATAGGCTGGCAGGATGCTGCCACTTGTGTCTGCAGAACTGGCTGCACACCTCCAGCTCATCCCATTTCACCCAGCGCCGTTTCAGTCCTAAGTCCTCATCTCATGTCTGCAGCGTGGTTCTGTTCTGTGGTGCACTGGGCTCCCCTCTCCCACACTGCCAAAGGACCAGCAACCTGCCCTGCAGTGCTCCTGGCCACCTTCTTCCCATGCTGTCCAGCAGCTCTGCCAAAGCACCTCTTGCTAGCGCAGTCCTGCTCTGCTGGTGCTCAGTTGTGACCTGCAGCATCTGCCTCCTGGCTGTGTTCCTGAGCCTGTTCCCTCTCCAGTGCACCTTGGCTCAGACCTGCAATACTGAGCTCCTTCTACAACGCTGCCAGCATACCTATAATCTTAATTGGAGGTCCATTCATTGTGGTGTCATTTGAACTCCTCACACTGCTCTGCTGGTCATCCAAGTGCTTATCCGTGACACTCCAGGTTTCAATATCCCTGTAACCCCGATACAGCCCTGCCAGCACATCCTCCTGCTGCCTACTGCAGCCATGTTATGCGGCATTTCAACCAACTGTCCCAGGGCTTTCCCCTCCCTTCCCCTCTCCTTCCAGCCAGTCCTCTCCCTCATTTCTGACACTGGTTCTTCTTCTTCTGCTCCTGGACAGACGTGCTTCTGTAGCTGAGTGCTCCTATGATGGGATAGCAAAGTCTGGCTCTTAGGTCGCTTGTGAGGAAAGGAGAGAAGAATGTTGCAAAATGTGATAGTGGTTAGCCTTGATGTAAAAGGCAGGCAGTAGTCTGCAGGGGAGTCCACAGTCCGTTTCCTGGTCAAGAAATGATAGTTCTTTTCTTGTTGATGTCTTTTCCATCTGCCCTGAAAGCCCAGCAAAGCCTCGTTTAAGAGCCCTGAGCAAAAGCTGTCATCAACTTCAGTGAGAGACAGGCATTTTTTCTGTGTCCTCATTGCAGTAAGGAATCAAGGGTAACAGAGAGTTTGGGGAGCTCAGGCTGGTACATAAGCCAGCCGGGTGTTTTGTTGGTTTTTGTTGGTTTTGTTTTTTTTCTATTTCTAATCATGCCATGTAGCCAAGCTGGCATGGAAACCCCCTTTGGCCATGAATAAAGGGGGCGGGGAGCAAGAGAGCAAAAAGGGACCACAAAGACAGCTGGTCTTGTAAATACACATGGGTTATTTTTGTGTTTTCTTACACTGTTGCACAACAGAGGCCCTTGGAATTTGGATCCGTGACAGTGTTGAGGAGTCAGATCCCAAGGAGGCTATGCACTCCCAGTGTTTCCTGGGATTTGATTTTTCTCTTTGCTAGAGAGAAATTAAAAAAAAAAAAATCATTCTGACTCCTGCTCTGCTTGGTGGATACATTCATACTGGTTTTGGAAGCAATCAGGTCAGGATCCTGGCCACCCTGCTGTGTTGCTTCCCAGTCCCACAGTGCTGACCACTGGGGCTCAGTCTTGTGTTTAGCCGTATTTTCTTTTTTTTTCTATGTCCCAGTGGATTTCAATCTGCTTGAAGAAGCAGATTAGTACCTATCACAGAGGTAAAGTAACTGTCTTGCAAGCAGTGAACACTTGTTTGGAGTCTGTGTTTAGCACTTCTTTAAAATCAGTGGAAAACCTTCTTGTGGCTTAACTTGAACAGGAAGGACCGAGCCCAGATCTGGCAGTTGCTACCGTGCTGGTGTTAAGAGAGTTAATTCTGAAATCATTGAGCTGGTGCTTTCCAGTAGTTGAGCCTCAACCTGCAAATGTAAAACTTGGCACAGCACATCTCAAGGAGAAAGTCTTTGCAAGAGGTTTACCTCCCTGTCAGCAGGGGAGTAAGACTGGCCAGGCAGGGGACTTCAGCAAGTCAGAAGAAATCTTTTTTTCCAAATGAGGACTTTCCTAGACTGGCAGAATCTTTCCCTCAGAACAATAGGAAGGGAAAGCCATGATTCCTCTTTGTTTCTCTAAGGGCTAGTGGGACAGAGGGAGGAAGAAAATCCAACTGTGGAACAAAGTTAGGGCTGTGTTTATTGAAAGTCCACATGCTGACTCCTGGGTCAGCTGCTTTACCAGAGCCTGAAGCAGTGGCTTCACAGCCCCTCTTTCCATATCCTCATCACCTCAGCTTATGAATAATGCATGCCTCTGGTTGACAGATAAAATGAAGAGATTTGTGCATGTTTTGTCTTAGTGATGAATTAATTAATTTGGTTTCTCCTTTTCTCCTCCAGCTGTTTTTTCTCTGGCCCTCCTTAATGGATGGGGAGCAGGGGTGCACAGAGGTGATGTGTGATGCCTTGTGCAGGTTCCCCCAGCCTTCAGAGTTCTGCTGTGCAGGGGCAGCTATGGGACCAGTGGTGGGTGTGTTTTTCTTTTGGCTTTCACTTTGTGAGGACTAGGTTTGCTTGGGCTGTTGCAACAAGTCACAGCAAAAAGTGAAGGCTTGTCAGGAGGGCTGGCAGGGAGCAGTCACCAGATCTCGTAGGTGTAACTCTCAGGACTTAGTCAGTTCTCAAAAGTTCTGTTATTTATATGAAGCATTTCCATCTCACATCTTTTTTTAGAATTAGCAATTAAGAACAAATGCCTGGACAAGTCAAGAGAGTGTTTCCATAAAAAAAGCAGGTATTCTACAAACCAGTATCAAAGCTTGCCACATAGAGCTATGATAGCGTATTATAAGGCATACATCCTACACCTTGCTGTTCTTCCTGATCTTAAGTGTCTTTGTTACTGCAATCCTGCCTTTTCTATAAAATAAAAAATAATTCTCGGTCCTTGGCACTGCTTGTTCCCCAGTACCAAGGGACCTTCCCTGTTCCCCCATCATCAGGAGATTACTTTGAGCAAAGGTTGGTAGCTTTAACAAAAGGGAAAAAATCATTCTATACAGAGCAGTCAGTGATCCAGTAAAATTAACTTCATTCAGAGCTGAAATTAGGGTTGCAGTTAAGTTCTGTAAAGGTGAAAAGCTAGAAGACTGTCTACTCTCTGTGGCTCACCTCCAGTTTCTATCAACAATGAACCCTAATTTTTTTGCAACGATTAGTGATTCTTTATGCCTGAATGTTTATATTTCCTTTCTCAGAGACAATGACTAATATTTTTAAAGAAAATTGAAGGCTGCTTAAATTGTCTCAAGCTGGCTATCCAGAAATCTAAGCATCCAAACTCACTAGTCCCTTGTAGTCTTGTTCAAGTGATCATAGCTGAGCTTTGACCCCCTGCACAGTGTCTGTAGCTCTTCTGAGAAAGCACAGCATTCGGTAATAGAACATAGGAAGATTCTGGTATATGCAAAGGCAGTGTCCTGGTTTTGGGTGGGACAGAGTTAACTTTCTTCATCGTAGCTAGTGTGAGGCTGTGTTTTGAATTTGTGCTGAGAAGGTGTCTGATAACATACAGGTGTTTATAGGTGCTGCCAGGACAGTCAAGGACTTTTCAGCTTCTCATGTTTTGCCGGTATGTGCAGGTGCAGGAGAAGCTGGAAGGGAGCACGGCCCAGTTACTGGTTTAGGATTTGGCCTTAGGTTTAGGACTGAGACCCAAATTTGCCTATGGTATATTCGACATCATGCATGCCATGCCTAGAATATAGATGAGAATCTGTCTGGAAGTTCTCTCTCTCTCTTGGCTCTGAGACTCTCAGGCTCTTCTCTTTTCTGGGTTTGCAGTTTTGGGACTTTCTCTGCTCTGGGATCATTAGCCGGGACCAGGCTGGGCCTTGGTCATCAGGTGGTGAGCAGTTGCACTGTGTCTCTCTCATTTGTATATTTTTATTACTATTATTATCATTATTATTTTCAGTTTTGTTGTAGTTTAGTTATTAAATTGTTCTTAGCCCACAAGTCTGTTTTCCCTTTACCTCTTTAATTCTCTTTGCCTTCCCTGGAGCAGGGGAGGGTGAGCATGGTATTTGCTGCTGCTAGCTGGGTCAAACCATGACACGCTGTTTCCTCAAAATGAGGTTACTCTTTGACTTACTCTTTGCATGCTTTATGTGGAAGTTTCTGCTTACGTATTCTCTTTGTGCCGTCCTATGCGGTGCACAGTATTAACTGTTCCCAACTGGGAACAGCTTGCGTTGATCTGCAAATTTGAAGCTTAAGTCTATTCACCTGGTACTTGATCCTGGGAGATCTCAGTGATCTTATGAAATCTGGAACATGAGAAACCTAATGTTACTGTTGAACTCTGTCATTCTGACTTAATGTATGTCTCTGTGTCCTTTGAAACGTTGCTCAGACCTCTGCTGCTGAAGGTACAGTCTCTTAAGAGGCGTTAAAAAAAACCCTCTTCTGATAGCTATTTTGTGCTTGCTCAGTATCTCATAGCACATTTTACAAAAGTGGGAATGCTAGTCCTGAGTCAGAATTAGATCAGGACTTTCTTCCTCCTTATATTTCTTTTACAATTTACACTGGAGAGAGGTTTCTTTTTATCATTTCTGCTTTTGGGTAATATAGCCCTGACTTGTCAAGCAACTGCCACTTTCTGCTGCAGAGGTGACTGCATTTCAAAGACATATGAAGGATCCTGCTATATGCTTTGTATAGGCATTGAAGTTGTAAAGATTATTGGGTTATATGACACAAGCTACACAGTCAGAATGCTGTAGAATGAGAATGGTACTTTTTATAATATTTCTACATTTTAAAAATGGAAGAAATTTATCTTAAAAATGGTGGCTGGTTTTCCTTGTTGCGTTGTTTTCTTTTTTTCTTTCTCTTCTTTTGCAATGGCATTAAAATACGTGCTTGAACAATGTTGTGATAGTCACTGGGTTATTACATACTGTGCTGTTGGAAGCTCCACATTCCTTACACAGCTCTCACTAGAAGCAGGAAAAAGTAGCTAGGTCATCTAAGGTGGGAATACTGACAAGAACAGGATCGTCTCCAGCTGGCAGTGGGGAGGTTCCATGGTTTGCCATACAGAAGGTAGCTGAATGAAGAGCTGGAGCTTATAAGTGCAAGGAACAGAAGTTCTGTCTGGGAAGTGCACAGGGTGACCATTCTTCTGTTTCCTTCATTTGCATGTGCTGTGCCTTAAGAAGGCTGGCTCTGTGTGAGGTTGCCCAGGAGGACAGTCCAGTGCTGGTTGGCAGACACGCTTTGGTTTTGCATTTCTGTTGTTCAAATGGGCTTTTATAACTGTGAAAGGTCACTTGCACTAGAGAGAAAAAGATAGTTTTCATGTCTTCTGTGTAAACTGCACACAAGATAACACACTGTTGACCAGTGGCTCCAACTTGTGTAACCTTGGTGAAACATTACCTGTCTTTCTGACTTGTTTTCTGCATCTGTGAAATGGAGAGAAAACTATTTATCTCCTAGGTGAGGTGAAAAGTCCTGGTGCACCTGTGTGCTTTGAGATCCCTGGCAGGGAGCCACAGAAGTGTATGAAATCCCAATGGTCCTCTTGGACTTTAGATGTCAGAGCAACTTAAAAAAGCAGCCTGCTTCAGTCTCTCCTTGAAGGAGACAAGCAAGACACTTTCAAACGGTGGACATAGATCCCAGTAGCATTTTCCCTTGTAGCTTTAAAGCCTGGACAGGCTAGCACAAATTCCTGCACTGGTGTTTTCAAAGGAGCAGGAGAGCATTGTGGCTGGAGTGCTGGATTCCAGGCAGCTGTCAGAGCCAGGGGCCCGTGATTCACCACGGCTCCCTCTCCACTCTTGCAAATTACTTCTCTTGCTCTCTGTGTGTGTGTGTGTTGTTTTTGCACATTAAAACATAACTGCTTATACCCCTGAGTAACTTTCCCTCAAACTATGAATTTAAAGTACTTCCGACACTGTCTTTTAGAATTTGAATATAATTATATGCTTTGGGTGTAAATTGTGGTTTTTGCTACATAAGAAACTAATGGAAATGATCTGCCTGTTCCTGTAGTTTACAGATTATACGCTTTAGATCTGGGATGTATATTTAGGCTGCTTTTCTGTATGGTGTATTAAAATGAAAATTAATTTGGTGTGAGCTATAGTGGTTGCTAAGCATGAATAGCAGGCTGATAAAGGACATTACTAAATTGATTCAGTGCTAAGGTTTACTTTATCATCTCTTAGTTTTGCACCTTTCATCTCTTTGCATTCTTGATGATAGAGAACAGGAGAGTGGAAAGCATTTCACAGTCTATAGAGGGCCTTGTGTCTGCAGAAGCTGAAGGGACAGGCTGAATGAATCAGAAAGACATAAGATGTTGCTAAAAAAAGACCCTTCACTTATTCTGTGAATACCACATGGTAAAGGATTAGGGAAGACTTTGTTTTCTAGAGGGCTCAGGAAAAGAGTGCCATCAGGCTGACTTGCCTGTTTAGTCAACAGGCCGGGCTCCATTTAATAGCTGCAGAGTAAATCCCTCTCCATGCTATCCTTGGAACATGGTTTTGAATATACAACAAATTCAGCATATCTACATTAAGCAGATCAAATTATTGGAAGTGGAGCGGAGGTGAAGTTTTTTTTCTTACAACAGTTTGATCTTTAATATCATTCTGGATTATATCAACTGACTGTCTGGACGTGTTTGGTGAACCCGTTGGTTCGTTGTTCCTCTGCTGCACTGTCCAGCTGGGGTGTCAGGGTCTCCCTGTTGTGGCTGGGTCCTGCAGTTACAGCAGCCTGCTCCTCCTGCTCCAGCTGCTTTGATTAATGACCCCAGCGCGTGCAGACATTACAGGGATGATGTCTGGAAACAGTTCTATCTAGCTGGTTCTGCAGGTTTGCTGTTTCAGCTGCCAGATGTTTCAGTGCACAAATGTCCTCTACCGCTGGTGAAGGCTTCAAACCACAGCATGAGGGCAAAGCAGCGGAGTATGAAAATTTCCCAGATAGCGTTGGGAAGGTGGTTATGTGTTGGTTAAGGGAGATGACACATAGTAGACAACTGTGTATCAAGCACACTGGTCAATGGCAGTGTTTTATCTTATCTCATCTGCAGAGCATACATAAACATGGCTTTAGAGAAGTTAAATCTGCCAGTGTTTTATTAAAATTGAAAACTCTCAGCACAGCTCATTTTGTGAAGAAGGAAACTTGCTTCTTAAACATGTATGTGTCCTAGCAAATGTTGCAAGATGGTTTGAGATCTGCCTGCCTTCTGCAGGACAAATGAATGTGTTTGACTAAAACAAGAATTGACCTGAAATTGTTGAAGACATGCAAGTGTTTTCAAAGAAAAGAATAATTTTTAAAAAGGCCTCATTCATTTTGATTTGGTTATTATGCTGCCTGGACTATACACAGAAGACAGGTTCTGCCAAGGTCTCCACTTGGCTGTCTACTCTGGAAAGATTCTCACTGTCTGGTTGAACACACAGGAATCCCTGCTTTTATTGGATTAAGACCTCTGAATTTCTTGTACTTCATCTTTTGCAACTTCCCTGCATTATGGTGATCATCTGAGATGGCTTCACTCCAAAGGCTGCTAGAGCTTATAGTTATATAGACGCATTTTCTGACATATGAGCACAGTGGGTCTTTTAGCATCTGGTGAGATGAAAGTGGAAACAGTAGGTAAAAACTTGACATTTCCCTCTTTCCTTTGTTCTTGATTTATTTGTCTAATGGTAAGTAGCCAATCAGCTGATTATGCTACTGATAATGATGATGTCCTGGGCTTTCACAGAAGAGTTTGTCTTTCATTGATGTCCACTGAGTGCAGTGTTTAGGAACGCTGGTGGCCTGGACAGGACCTAGAGAAATCCATAACATAATAAGTTTATGTGGCCTTCATCTAGTCATCTGCTTCCATAACCTCTCTGGAGGATTGCAGGAGGACCCCCTTCTCCCCGAGTATCATCTTTTCTTTGCAGTTAAGTAATGAATGCCACAGCTATTCCAGCTTTCCCTGATCTTGCTCTCCTGTCTGCAGTCCAGCATATTTCCGTCAGTGTAGGTTTGCAAGATACTGATGGCTTTGAATGCCTTTTCACTTTTTATTATCTCACCACAGAGGCTGCTCTCCTTCCTGTGCCCTCATGCATTCAGAGGCAGTTCATTAGAGGCAAGGAAAAGGCAAAGAAATTAATTTTCCTTGAGAAATGTGTTCAGCACCTTATACATGCTTGAAGAAGAGAAACAGAGCGGAGAATTCTTACTATCTTCTTTTCAAACTTTTTCTGTGGAGAATCTGGAGGGGAAAAAAAAGTCTGTGCGCTGCAAGCATCCCTTTACCTGGTGACTTGCTTTTCTGGCAGTAGGCACTATGAGCATGCCAGGCTTGCAGTAGCTTGGAACAGAGCAAGGTGATGGGGGTGCCCGTTATCCTGAATTGTGTTGGCTTAGGAAAAAAAACATATGTCTTGTAACCAAAGATCAGGGTGGAAGATTCTTCTCAGAGGAATGCCAGTAGTGTATATCTAAGCTTATTTAGTTTCAGGTAATTGTTATTCCAAACAAGTTGGTTTCTACTTAAGCCGTAGACTTAGGCCACTTTTCCTGGCCCAGTCATTAGAAAATATACACTGCCAAAACGAGCAGCCTCCCCTACTGGACTAATTAGTACTTGATTTATAGAAATGGTGAAAACCTGAGCTTTTTGTGCATTCCTTGGTGAGAACTTCTGCCATTGATGTCAGTGAAGCCATATCCCACCTGGCAATGGGCAATGCTGAAGAGCTTTTTCTCAGCAGCAGCATCACTGAGCAGAACTGAGGACAAGAACCCCCAGACTTTTTCCCTAGCTCTGCCACTGTCTTACCTTGACATACTGTATGGTGAATATTAGGGGCACATCATACATTGCCAGGTGTTTCAGTTTCCCTATGTTGTAGTGCAGAAATGTGATAAGTATTTAAAATCTCTTTAGATCCTTTCATAACGAATCTGAAAGGAAAAGCACTATATTGTTATTTTTCTTTCCCAATATACTGGAAAGATATTTTTGAAGTTCAGACAGAATATTTGGTCCTTTGAATTGAGGGACTATCACAGTGCTGTGGCTCCTGGTACTGTGTTTGAATGAAGTAATGGGAATTCTTCCCTGAAATGCCCTGAAAAGGATTGATGCCTTTTATGCAGCCAGTTCTGCATAGAAATATTGGTCCTCATCCCAGGAATACAGTGTCAGAAAAATGGGGAATGCCTGGGCTGTGTGGTTAAATGCAGTTTTTTGTTTCAGTAATTTTTTTTCTGAGAGTGGGTGATTCTCTGATTCTGGTGACGGTTTCATTTACTGCTTCAAGAAGCATTATGGACATGCGTTTCTCTTTACTGGTTCCAGAAATCTGGGGGGATTTTTTTACAGCAGTGATCTAAAGAGCTGACCACATCACCCAAGCCTCTATTTTCCATGTCCCTGTTCACTGTTTTATGCTTCTGTCATAAGTTAGATCTTGTCTGCAACTGTTCAATCAATTCATTTTACCCAAAATTGTGAACAAAATTATCAAGGTGATTTTAGATGGAGAGGGAAAGAAGAGGGGCCTGGGGGGAAGAGAAGAGGAGAAAGATGGAAATTCAGCTGAAGTGTAAATCAGTCAAGGGTACAATTTCCATTTTTTCTTTCTCTTTAATCAGAAGTAAAGGAGGCAAGGATTATCAGAAGAACCATTAGAGATCCAAGTAGCTCTCAACAAAAGACATGAACAATTTGAAGCTGAAGGAAAAAGTACACTAAAGAAACTGGAAAGAAAGGAGCAATATCAGAGCTCAGCAGCAGGGTTGCCCTGTTGGCTCCTCTTGATCTGCACTGAGGAGGTTCAGGGTACTCTGCAGAAGGCTGTGCAGTCTGCAACTTGCCCACCAGAGCCCTGTGCTGCTGGTGTTCAGTTGGTGAAAACCTGAGCCTTTTGTGCATTCCTTGATGCATTGACATTGGACCTAGGCTTCAAAGTATTCCATATGTTTTCCAGTTACTGTAATGACTTGAAATACCCATTTAGCTTTTTTTTTTTTTTTTTTTTTTTTTTTTTTTTTTTTTCAGTGGCCTGTGTTCTTGGAAGTCTTATTGCCAATATCTAGAACAAGACATTAACACATTTAGCTTATTAGGCCTAAAGAGTCAAGGCACTTTAAAAGAAGATATTTTCTATGGAGGGAGAAAGGGTGGATGCTGCTGCTGCTTAGCATGGGAAGAGCTATGCAATGCTTTATTTGTATTACTAAGAAGGTCACTGGGACAGGCCCAGGTAAAGGCCTCGGGGCGTGCGCTTGCCCTGCCCGTGCTCCCGTTAAACAACAGGAGACACAGAGGATCAGTTTGTTCAAATGCAGTGTCTGAATAGCGGGCATTTTTGTCGGGGCACCCCTGCATGTGTACACAGGGATATGTTTAGTATTTCTCCTCAGGGAAGCTTGCTTCTCTTCAGAAGCAGTATCTAGTTTTTACGTTTCTGCTGAGGTTTAGGATTATGCGTAATTCATGTCCATAGGGAAGCTGAGTGCAGATTCAAGAAAGGGCTAGGGGCTGTGTGTGGAGACTATTTCCTTTTTTTTAAGTAAAGACAAAGCAGACATATCTGCAGGAGCTCTTTGTTTCTTATTTTATCCCATTTCACAGCCTGGGCAACCATCCTACAGCAACCCTTTTCTATAACCTTTCTGGTTTCCCTGGATTCAAGGGCACCTTCTAGAGAGGCTAATTCAGTCCCTGGCCTTCATGTAGCTGAACTTGACTGTGTTTACAGAAATCCTAGTTAGTCAAGAAGTTTAAAATATGGCAACAGTGTCTCTGATGTGATATGACAATGCAACGTTATCATTTTATGGTGCAGTGCTAATGGTTTCTAATTATTTACAAAATAAATTATTTATAAGTAAA
>NW_010104888.1:13479-27166 GCF_000699245.1 Pterocles gutturalis | reverse complement strand
AAAAAAATAATAATAATGCTAAAAATGGCTCATATGGTGGGTGCAGCGTTAGAATCCAATATAGCATACAAAATCCTGTATTCCTCCCAAAATCACTGGAACAAGGAGTATGCATGATTCTCTACATTATACTACACAACCTTGGGTAATGCCTCGGCTGAATTTTCAACATTCCTTCCACTTCTCCTTTTCCTCTTACCTTTTGCCTGGATGAAATAAAAACACAAGCACTCAAAGCACTGCTGCAAGGCAGATGGTTCCAAAATACAAATAGAATAATGTTTGTAAAAACACAAAGAAGAATGATCTATTTAAAGGGAAAGCAATAACACTATCTGAGATAATATGGGCCAGGGGTTAGAAAAGCTATCTATCTAATGTAATGAAAGTTTATCTGGAGCTACTTTTTATTTTCAGCCTGAATTTATAAGCGTATAATGGATTGATGGGATAAAAGAAATGTCAACTGCATTCAGTTAAACAAATCTTTCATTGCTTTTAAAAGAGAGAAGCACAGAGTATAAGCTTTGGCAAAAATTTTGTTATCATGGCCTGAGCACTTGATGATAACTGCAAGGGTTTACTGTGAAAATATCAGTAGACAAAATAAAGAGAAACAGAGAACCAGCAAGGGAGAAGATCCTTGATGACAACGCTGTGTACTCCTTAAGGCATAAAGATATGAACCTTGAAAATTTCTGTTACTGCTGACCAAATGCAGAACGACAGCTAAAACCAACTTTTTGCTATTACAAAGCCAAATGTTTCTAAAAAGAAAAGCAAAGATGAATCACACTTACATATATTGCAGAACATGTGATTATCTGGGGGGGGGGAGGGGGGTGGACAAAAACAAAACCAGGGAAAACTTGAAGATGAAATTTTATCAGCTCCACAGATTTGGTAGGAAAATTTGGTAAGAAATTCCATCATTTATAGGATAAAAGTATAAAAAGCCTTAAAAAGTCATTCCCTATAGCAGAAAAACAAAGCCTCTCCTGAAGCTATTTTCTTTCTACTTATGCACAAATAATAACTTATTCAAGCTTTTTTTCTAGAGGATGCTGTTAATAGTTTGTATCCTGTCCTGAAATATTCTGTTTTTTCAGCACTTAAGTGCTGTTACTTAGATTTAAGTCCTTGGAAATCCTGCACCATGAAATAACACTCTCTCTTCCACCAAAGACAGCGAATGGATGGAGAAAACTGCTCAGTTCCTGTTCAGGGGTCACACCTACAAATGGGTGAAGACAGTTTTGGCAGCACTGGAAAAAGAGGCAGTGGGGTTAATGAGAAGGGAAAGGACCACAGAGGCTGAGCCAGTGAAGATGCTGGAAAACAAGAGGGAGAATAATATTCTTTTTTATTATCCAAGCATGAAAACAGTTAGGCTGAATTAGGCTATTATTACAGATAACCTCTGGGTTACGCACACAATTGGTGTATTTCAACTGGACCTGGAAATACTGGTGGTGGGTCAGGTAATATCTCAGTGGGCTTTAAGTTTCATTAACACAGAAAACAGATGCAGTCCCAGGCCAAACAATTTATCATCTCCATTAAGTCTCTCGTTTGTTTCAGATCCCAAATGAAAATGGCTGCAATACCTGATTAAGGTGTGCTGGAAAATGGTACTCTGAAACATACGGAATTTCACCCATCTTGACAGACTAGTCACAGCAACTTGCAAAAGGAAGAAGAACCAATATGGTCTCCTGGTAGCTGGTAAACAAACACTTTTAAACACTTTTTTTTTTCTGGAATAAATGCTTATACTAATTAAATGTTTCTCACAAAACATGATCCTAAGCTAAAAATCTTACAAATTATTTAATTATAATATGTTTAGATGGCAAATTAGTACCATTCCCCAGGACAGCTGTGATTTGCTCCACCACATATATTTCATAAAGTTTAGTATAAAAAAACCTAAGCTAAATTTCACAGAATTTATATAAAAATACTAATCACATTATTTTTTTTAAGTCCCTGGCACTTATTACTATCCTTCAACACAGAAAGCATTATTTTTTTTGTGCCATTTAATTTAGGATATGCTCACATCTTAAGCTATGTGTAGTTCTGATCTTATCTCTAATGTGGTAGAGGTCTCAAAAAGACACAAAAATGGTCAATAATAATGACCAGAAGTGTCAAATTACTTCCATGCAGGGAATTACTAAATAGACTGGGACTCCTCAGTCTAGGAGAGACTGAGGGGCTTGCAAATAGGAGTGGCATGGAAAGGATGAATAGGGAATGACAGTTCACTTTGTACACTGTCTCTTCCAATCAACAAGTAGGGGTCACCAAGGAAAGGGTAAGTACAGAGCAGATGGCTCTGCATACTCTGCCTAATTAAACTACAAAAGGCATTACTAAAAGATACTGTGAATGGTAAAAGTTATACACAGGTTCAAAAATAACTGCACAAATTCTGGGGAAAAAAACATTCCAAGTGAATCAAAACCGACTGCAAAGCTCCCTTTGAAATTCATGGTCTCTTTATGCCTTTTAGCTTCATTGTTTATGATAATAATTTGATAACCACTGTTATTTACTCTATATTTCACTGTCTCTGAATGTTTTATTGTTTTGTAGCAAGACAATCCACTCATACATTCACCTCCCTCAGAAATTCTCTTTTAAGATCAGGCTGTTTTGCTAATGTGACAATCTTGCCTTCATGTTCTACACTGATTAATATGGTTATACATGTGTGGGAATTTTTGAGTCCACGTTCATAAGCAATCTAAAACACAATTATGTTATAAGACATGAACAACTAACCACAATTATTTAACATTTTATATTGCCATAGCCTGTAGTAGCTTACTCTCTTTTAACTTGAAAAAGTAGTATCTTTTTATATTTCAATTTTCTATTTGTTTTTATATAATTCAGAGGGCATCTCTTCACACCCTGGTCACTTAGACATCATTTTCCTTCTTCAAGTAAAAGCAAGTTTCTGAAGCTAGCTCCACACCACAAGACTGAAACTCCACCTACCGTAAAGCATTCCTTTACCCAGTATTAAAACTAGGCTTCTCATCAATACATCTAGAGAGTATGGCTTTTAAAAGCAGAGCCTCAAATCAATATTTAAGAATCTGTTTTACCATCTATAGTGAGTTGCTGCTGCTTGTCGCAAACCACCAGGGACAGTGCATTAGTGCTGAAAGGCAAAGCCAGATCAATAGCTAAAGATCAGTGGGTGGGAGCTTCACTACAGAGCTGCTTATATTAATGTAACTTTGCCAGTGAATTTGTTAATAAAGAGAAATGGTGCTAAAGAGAGCAAGGAAGGGAAAAACCACAAAGCTAATGTGGAAGATCAAGCCTCTTTAAACCTCGGTCTCACAAAGACTTATGTGCATGTTTAATGCCATGTACCGTGAGCAATCCTGTGGAGTTAATGGAACATAAAACTACTACTCCTCTACAGCCAAATTCATGCATAAGTCTTTCAAACTTTGATATATAAGGTTAGTGATAAGTGGGGTATTTTTCCCTCACTGAAACAGGATCTTGGAAGAATGTCGGTTTCATGAGACATTGAAAAGCTGTATGTCTTGCTATTAAAAAATTAAGCAAACAAGACAGGAATTTTAATAGACTTTATAATTAAAGCAATCTTACAGCAATTATTTGCTTTATCTGTGTGTGGTTGGGGGAGAGGGGTTAATGAAACACCTCTTCAATCATAAATCTTTTACCATTGCTTCAGGCTTTTCTATTTTCTCTTACTATTTGATAGCTAGACGTACATAAATCAGTTTTCTTCCTCCTCTGATTTAATTTTAGCATGTCTTGCACAACTGGAGGAAATATAGTATATATAGTATAGACACAATTGCGTTTCTCTAGAAATAATTTTGAATTTCATTAGCCATGTTTTAAATGTCTTTATGATACATTCATCCAAACTGAGCAGAGTGGAAGCTTTGGAGCCCATGCTAAAGGCAATCTTCTACCAAATTTCAACGGGTTTCCTGCACAAGGAAGGAGCCCTTCCAGGATCCAGTTTAGCATAGGTGAAACTCTAGTAACAGATCTTTAGTGACAGCCACAATTACAAAATTATCAGGATACAGGCACATTTTTTCATTGGGGATATAAAACCAGCAATGAATATATGCCTTTGTAATGCATGCTTACAGAATAAAACCAGATTTAGGATAAGGAGAACTAGTCTTTATTAAAGTGCAGGGTCAAATCATTATGGAAGCTCAGATAAGTTTCACTCCTGTCACATGAAACCTTGCAGATTTTGCCTGAAGTGGACTTCACTTTGACAGTGGCTTCTCAGTGCACAAAGGGAGAATGCTGGCTCTCTCTCTCTCAGATGATAGCCTGACATGAGACCAGATGCAGAAATAAAAACCATAGTTTAAATGTAAAGCACACATAAAAAAAACCAAGATGTCTCTTTTCCAGTCATACAATAAGCATCATTCATTTGGAAAGGTCAATATTAATTAGCAAATCCAGCAGGGATATTCTGTCACAGGCTTTTTTGTGCATCTGTTTGTTCTCTGTTGCAAATGAAAGATAATCCATATTCAGTTAGAGGTCTGAAAGCTGTCTCGTCTCTGAAATTCCATCCTTCTTTAAATGACTGGTAAATATAATTAATTTAATTTTTAAAAATCAACATGTTCAAGTAGATTATGCTTGGTTTCTGGTTTGGCTGCTTCCACAGTTCTGCATTCTTAAGTTTAGAAACAAAGGTAATCTCAGAAAAACCAGCAGATAACCAGTTGAGTTACACGCCAGACTGACAGGATAGTGAAATTTATCCTGCCTGGATTTCAAGGAAAAAAGATTATATCACCACATCTTTGGGTCACAAACCAAACTTTAAATTCACTCTGCACTGCTCCAAAGACCATTTTATATTTTTAAGATATTGGTTATCCATGCCCTGGAATGGGGAAGGCACCACCTGAGACACTTTGCCCCTTTCAGGAGAGTCCAGAGAAAATGTCTGTTAGGACTGCCCGTCATCTACAAACACTTCTTTGGTCAAAGGCAGGGGGGCTCTAAATGTCTCCTGTTATAGACCCAGATGTCAGAAGCTTGTGAAGTCTGTAGGGAGGATGGAGATCATGAACTAATGGTGACAGTGGCTAACTGCATTAGGCAACCCCAAGGTTTGTATTTTAGAGACCACCACTGCACATAGAGCAATGAACTTGAAACTGCAGCTCCTCCTTCCTTGAAGTATTTCATTGTAAACTTTGCACATGGGTAATGGATAGAAATAAAAAAAAAAAAAAAAACCACAACTTACAGAAAGTTTTTAGTCTACAAACACATATTAAGAAATGAATACTAAAAGAAACCCTCAAAGAAACATAGGACATTTAAACAGATTACAACTTCTGAAGTATGCAATGACTTTAAGATATTAAGGCTATTACACGGACTATCAATAGGACGTACATTTCCATGTTGCATAACTGTACCGTTTCCATTTACCACTTAATTCTGAATTTAATAATTCAGATGAACTAATGAAAAAGCTCTTAATTTTTTTCCGACTTTACGTGCTCAAGCTCAGTTTTCTCTAGCTGACTGCTTTATTGGATGATTTGCTGAAACAGCCATATGTACCTACCTAGTCTACAAGCTGTTTGGAAGAATGATATTATCCCCTTGTACATTTATAAGGAGCTCTGAACATAATATTAGCAAGAAAAGATGAAAACCAAATTAGCAACTATTTGTTAATTGAACAGTTGTGTATTATACTGCTATCAGTATCCTTTAGTCAGGATGATCTTACTGCAAGAGTATCCTTGTATTTGTCTTCCTTGTTACCTGAAGCCCTTGCATAAGAATTTATGGCATTTGGGATGGGGGTAGTTCTTTTATTTCTTGGATGTTCCCAACAATGATACTTTTGCAACTGTTAGCTTCCCTTGTTTTGCTGCTGTCACAGATTTCCCATATACTGCCTTCTTTCTACACTGCATTGCCACGCATGTTGCCTGAATAACACCTCAAACACAACAGTGTTTTGCCACATGTGCTATTTAGATGAAAGCTTCCATATGAATTAAATTAATTCTCTAGTTCTTGCTGCTTGAGTCTGACTTTCATATCTGTTTTAAATCTTTACCTGTAACCCCATGGACTGCAAGAACACCTTCTTCCTTATTCCCATCCCTCTAATATTCTAAATAAGCAGGGACATGAACCTCTTTTTTTCACCTCCTCTCCAGAAAATTTTGATGGAATTCTCTTCCACTACTCGTGAAGTCTGATAATAACACAGAACAAACAGTATTATGTATGTATCTCCCCTATGGTTACAGATTGGGCTTTCTTGAATATCCATTTGTAATGGCCACACATGTTTTGCTTCTGATTTCTCATCTAGCATTGCATGATCTATTAGAGAGGTGTTATAAGAAGCAATTTCAGATAATCTATTACAAAAACAACACATTTTATCACACTTACCGGTATCTCAATGACCATTTAAAACTCAGCTACTGACCTGATATTCTTTCAATGCCTTATGGATGGATTCGGTGGTCTGAGACCATTTTTCTAAGGGACAGAGGTCCCCATTACAACTCATCACATCAATTGGCAGCTTGCTAATAAATCTCAGCATAGGCACCAAGGATGAGTAGATAATGGAAGAAGTCTCTTGTCTCTTCCATGTCAGAGCCATAAAAAATTTATAAGGGAAACCTTGTAGTGTTGCTGTCACTAATGCAGAACAGAGAGATTTTGCCATGGAGTTTAGCAAACTAGTTAATAACATTCTGTGTCAGTGGCTTACACTACAGATATTAGTATGTAATTTATTTATACAATATGGCACAGTAATTATTCATGGCACTCTCTAGACTTGTACAAATGGAAGGGGAAGGGCCCTTCTCCCAAAAGCTGCAACTGACTTTAGGCCAGCTATAGAGATTTGGATAAGAAAGGGTCTGAAAAAGGAGTAAAATGAAAATTTCACAACATATACTCAGCATCCAGGTATTTTTTCTATAAGTTTTACATTGTATCTTTTATCCCTAAAACTACATGCATCCATTACAACCTTGGAACAGCATCTGAAATACAGCATGTAGTGATATTAGACTGAATTAAGAAAGTAGGGTTGTATGGCAGAACATGAGGGTTTATAGTGATTATAGTCATAGATGGTTTGTTTGAGAAGTGAAGCTGGTTGTGGAGAAAGGCGAGCTGAGTTAGAGAACAGGGTACTGATCTTGTAAAGCAACTGTAAAGAGGAAACAGATGCATAGTGAAGGTACTAGTGACACAATTGTGCAAATATTTGATTTCCCAGACTGGTTTTTATGACATATCCTTTTAGGTTCCTATGGACAGTTTTGCTTGCTTCTGAGAGCTATACTCAAATCACTCCAGTCAGCAGTATGTGGACCATAATACTTTGGAAGTCCTACCATTGCTGTATCAATTTTGTGTTGTACATGTGTGTAGGGACACTTCTCAGTGAGCATGACTTGAGTTCAGTGCAGCAATGCTACATTAAATGGCTATTTTCTAACTCATAGATCTGGAAAATGGGGTTTAATCAATGACCATTAGACCTTGCGCTGCCTTCTGGCATAAAATGCCTTCTTTCATCCAGGGTTACTGTATTATTGTTTTTGTAAGTTATGATTGGCATTTGGCACTGAGTTACATTGGCATGGAGGCTTTGTTAGCAGGAAGTAATGAAAGTATTATAGAACAAAACAATTAAGGGGACAGGATAACTCACAACAATGTTGTGGAGGCATTCAAGGCCAGGCTGGATGGGGCCCTGGGCAGCCTGCTCTAGTGGTTGGCAACCCTGCCCACACCAGGGGGGTTGAAACTAGATGATCTTTAAGGTCCTTTTCAACCCAGGCCATTCTGTGATTCTATTGATAATGCACCAGACTGTATCACGCTTGCATTTTGCTTCATGGCATTGAATTCCCCCTACAGGTACAAGGAGATAGAGCTAAAAAAGTAAACCACTTTGCTGCTTAGGAAATTGTCCTGAAAGGTTTTCTACAACTGGAGACCAAATCCCGAGACGTTCTGAGCACGTGCACTTCTTGCAGCCAAAAGGCCTAGTCATAGGCTCTTTACTATATTTACTACAGTTAAAAAATTATCTTGTGTGCTAAATCTGTGGCCCACTTAGACATCGCTTACATCTTCAAATGTTTTCTTCCTCTCCTCCTGCCCTGCCTGCCTCAAAAGGTAGGGAGGCTTTGCAGAGGGATCTGGACAGGCTGGAATTTCTCCTGAATTTCCTTCCCAGTGTTTCAACATTGCAAAAGAAACTGAAGACCCAATTCTGTGAGACGGAAGTGTCCTGGAAGCCCCAGTCCTGAAGAAGGCTAAAGCAGAGCCAGCACATAGTTCATTCTTTAGGTCCTCAGATCCTCCTGGGAACCAGCCACAGGACACAATGCCTTTGTCTGGTGGTTTTCAGTCTCAGAATATCAGGAATAAACAGGTTGTTTGCACAAGGCAAAGTGCCCAGGTTTGCCAGATTACTGGTGGGAAGAGCCATATTCTGTTTTATCTAGACTATAAAGAGCTGATAGCAAGACATTATGAACATGCATTTTCCTTCATCCTTTTCTTCAAGAACAAAGATAACAAGAAAAAAATTTTAACATTCTGCTTCCTTGTTCCTATGTAGGTTTCAGATATGAACTGTCATGAATTGGTGGCTCTGTTTCAGTCTCACAGGCTACATAAAATCCCTTTAGGACAGATGACACCTTCTATACCAACACAATGTCTTTTTCTTTTCTTACACATCCCCACCCCCCAATATTACTTATTGCATTGTTTCCTCTGTATCTGTACAGACACATTATTGAAAAAGTACATATAGCGAATGCTGGGATAAATTTTTAGGAAAGACCCCAACATTTTTTAATGCAGAAAATGGATTCAAAATTTTGAAGGCAGTTTGAATTACAAAACTTTCTTGCTGCAGTATGCAGAACAGTAGTTGTGTATTCAAAATACTATGCTCATCTACCTAAATACTGCCTGCCCCTCCCCCGACTTTGTTAGGAATCATCCCTCTTTTGCTAGAGTTGTGGACTCTTCACTGATCCCTTGCAATAAGAATCACAAGGGCAAACAGTCACAGACATGACTGTTACTTCGTAGGTAATACTTGTACAGATAAGAAAATTTTCTTCCTTTTGCTGTTTTCTTTTTAGCTGTGCCTGCAATTGAGAAGGTAATACACAGGGGTATGGACACATCTACATGCTGTCCGTGGAATAAGACTTTAATGACACCTGGGGCTCAACGAAGCAAGGACTTACGCTTGGAATGTTTGTCACAGAGTGCCGATGCCCTCATGTCGCAGAGTCTCAGGGATCCTTTGCTGCTGCTGTAGACAAAGAGATTGCAGTGATGGGGGTGAAACTCAGAGGCTGTAATCACTTCCGTCAGGTCCTCCATATTGGCTGGCTTTATATCTACAATGTCTGAATGGAAGTTTCATTAAGGGAAATGCAGTTGCTTGCAGGTAAACCATGACTCTTACTGCTTTCTTGAAGGAAGCATGATTATCTAAACGTCGATATATTTAACGCTTTTAGATAAAGATACACGGATTTGTTTGGCAGTAGGATGTTTTTAAATTTCCGTATCTGCTTCATCTACACCAAACTCAAAGAGCCACTAGTCAACAACAGTTTTACCGGCGATGCCATTAGTAGGTCGACATTTGTCCATGCTGTGCAAACAAAGACATTAAAGAAACAGTATTCCAGGGGATTTGGAATCCTCACCTTCATTAAAACTAACAGAGAGCAGGTAGCTGTATCTCCTGTAGCTGCTATTGAAATCACTGCTCTATCCCAGATAATACTGATTGATAGGGAACAATGTACAGCTCGGATCTGCTCACTCCAGTAAAGGTTCACTGGCTTTTATTATCACGCAACTTAACCTAAAAAATACACGTAGCTTTAGTTAAAAGCCTCAAAAAACAAATGTAGTTTTATTTGCAAAGGCCCATGTGGCAAACACGGAAGCATTTATGCAAACAGTTCTGTGTGAATATATACTAATATAATATCCTTTCTAAAAAAAACGTGCACAGTACTGGTTTTGCTATTTGAATACTTGTGAAAGAAGTATCTGAAATGGCATTCTTGGGTTTTTATGTAAACAATGCTCATTACTGAAATCAATATGAACTTCTGTGACTGAGATCGGTACATCTGAGTCATTTAAGTGAACATATCTTGAACAAAAATACATCAAAGATCTAGTTCCCAAGCACAATCCATCAGTTGGATCCCTAAAGATTATCTGCATGGAGTATAGCTCACATAGTGCCTCTCCAACACTCGTATATCCACTCGTACATATTACCTGCCTTGGTGAGCTTAAAACCCAGGACCCAATTAGCCTGTATTTGGAGGAGAAGGCCAGCCTGTGGAAGATTAAAGAACAGAATGAAAGAGGGAGTCCCATGAGGTGGCTGTAAGAAAGCAGTAGATGCAGAAGCATAAAATGGAAGAAGGATATATATGTAAAGTAGAACATTTTAAAAAGATTGTACATTTTCACACGGCCCTCAGCAATCCGCTGTAGATAAGCCATCCAAATGTTAACAAATCCTTGGAACAAGAAGAAGAGTAACATTACCCTATTTTACTGATGAGGCTGTGCAAGAGGCAGTACAGGATTTGCATAAGATCACATGGGAAATGCATGACAGAACAAACACAGATCCACTGAGTCCCAGTTCAGCGCCCTAAACACAAATCATCTCAGTGCCTGGACTCCCCGAACATAAAATTTGAATCAGATGACGTTCAAAATTTAAACATCTCAGAGGATAAGATAAATGAGAAAATCTGTTTTACTGATGGCAAGAGAAATCACATATCATGATACTAAGCCTGTTTCTGTTCCCACTGTGCCCACTTCCCATGTGGAAGACCTTTAATTGATTTCTGTGGGAATGGGGTAGAGTCTATCACCACCTTTATATTCTGTCCTTTGATCTTTCCCAAAAATGCAGATCTGGGACACTACATTGAAACCGAACATAATACAAAAGATTCAGAGATAATTATCTTGATGACTTTGCATAGAAAAATACATCACACTGATGGGTTTGTGGGTTGTTTTTTTTTTTACACCGAGTGGTTTAAAAAGGAAAACATCAGCAAAACTATTAATAACTTGTGACATTTAATAACAACTGGGAATGAATTAATGTTGCATTTCAACTGCATTCCCACTTACCTGCACTATTACATTTGCATCCATCTCCAAGAATCCATCATGATTAATAGTAGTGCAATGAATGTTAAGATGCAGCAACATTGATTTACCCTTTTATAAAGCATCACTAAATACTCTTGAAAATCAACAGGAAAAATAACCTTTATTCAGTTATTTGTATTTGGTTAATCTGTCTCAAGAAATATCTTTAAGTAAAAGCAATTGCTTTCAGTGATTGAATCGCTTTCAGGAGTTCAGAGAAATTACAGTAACTCAATACAAGAATTTCACCTCTCAGCAGAGAGATGAATAATTGCTGAGTGATGAGAAAGATATAAAATATAAATAGAGTGTGTGAAACAGTCATGGTAAGTATCATTTTTCTGGATGCTGAAGACAATACTGATGAATTTCCCTTCATTGCATGAAATGAATAATCCTATGCTGAATAATGAAATTAAATATTCCATTCTCCTGCCAGAAAAGCAGAAAATACTTGAAATGGACTGCATTTCCAGACGTGATCTAAATCTCCACTAAGACAGAACCTCACTGCCTACTGAGGATCATAGAGAAAATGCACCACTGAAAATTCATCGTTTCATTAGATTTAGAAAAAATAAAACAATAACACTTGTATTGAAGTAAACAATCAAGGGAATAGAGAGTTGCAGAAGAGATTTACCCCAAATGCATTTGTAATAATAGATGGAAAAACAACGTTTGCTTTGACAGCTACAGAACTCAATGTATCAAAAGAAGAACATGACACACAAAAGAACATTTTCCTCCTCTCATGATTTTTGCCATCTATTTGAAAACAATCAAGTACAGCTTGACATGTGACGTGTGGGAACTGTATTTAAACTAGCATGACATGGTAGGGGCAAGCATCTCCCATGAGACATTCCACATTTCTATTTTTCCATCTTCCCCTTGTGTCTTTTTCTTCCTTTTAAGCACAACATCGCATGACAAGAAAATATAAAAAAAATTGGACCAGACAGCATGCTTCAGAAAGAGGTCCTTTGGTGAAATTGAAGAGCTCAAAGAAGAGGGAATCTGGCAGAAACTGATTAAATGAAAATTCCATTGCTAAAGGGAAAAGTATTCTAATGGCACAAATCTGTAGAGTCACCTCCTATGCTATTGGCTTCCCCTGCAGTTGTGTCTCGTGGAGGGATGTCTTGACTGGGGCATGGTCCTCCTCCCCCAGTTCACTCACATCTGAAATACCAGTCACATCTGATTCCTGTTGTACCAAATGTAGTGTGGTTCGTTTTCAGAGTGTGGACAAAACAACTAAGACCAAAGTTATCTAAGACAGAAAGATGAAAGAGTTCACCATGGGCAGTGCACTAGGATATAATTCTGTTGTCATAAAAAAGCTGGGTTTCCTGTGCCTGAACAGGGTAGGAACTTCCCCTAAGAGAATGAAAAAGATCTTCATGCTGCTTTGACTCCCACACGTTTGCCAAGAACGAGGCATTTTGATCTCTAGTAGATACTTGCACTAGGGGAAGGCTGAACTGGCACCTTGCCAGCGATGGGCTGGAATGCACTGGCAGTCTTTTAACTCATTAACATTAAAACAAGGAACAGAAAAGATCTTGCTCACAAAAAAATAGAGCAGGTCTGTTCCTCCTAACCCAACGGTTTGCCATCTTATATACCAGGTTTCCCATCCATTGCTTGGCTCAGTGAAGTGGGATTACGCTACGAAGAGGCCAACAGATTGTCTAGATGCTGTCTACAGCAAAATGGAAATGAAAGGTCTGGTGTGCTTGGAGACCACAATGGTAAGAGATTATGTTTTTACAGTTGGGTTAGTAGAGCTACAAGACCAGGAGTTAATTTTGGGAAAGGCAACAAGGACACTCTAAGGCACTGTAACCTTTAGCTTTGGCTAAGGGTGTCTCTGTTGCCTTCCCAAAATTATTCAAGAACAGAGGTATAACATAGGAGAGCGAGCAGGTGGGACAGGACTCGACTTAGAGGAGAAAGGAGGCTTTAGGAAAAGATCTGAGGGAGGGAAGGGAGGGAAACAAAACAACGGGAGAGGAAGGAGGAAAGAGAATAAGGAAAGGCGTGATTAACAACCTGCGATGTATGCAGTGAGGGATGCGATCACTTATTCAGTTATACGGTATGTTTAGCTCTAATCCAGTATTTTGTGCTGCTGCTGTGCAGATGATATTAAAATGAAGATGACAGGAGGAAGAAGATTTGTTCCACTGCCTCTGGGCCACTGATCTAACAGAAATATCCCCCTCTGGGAAAAGTCACTCCACAAAGTTCCTTTTAGTGCAGGTTACAAAGAGGACCCTCACCTTGATCCAAAATTCACATTAATCCAACTTCTCCTCTTGATCAGCTAGAATATAAATGAGCATGCCTGTTTTATACTCATGCCAAAACATGTATAACAAGAATGTGGAAAATACACAGGGTT
>NW_010104888.1:8231-13448 GCF_000699245.1 Pterocles gutturalis | reverse complement strand
AGCAAAAAAGGTTCCAGAATGAGTTTCCTTCTATGATAATGGAAACATAGCGGTCTCCTCAAAACAGATTAAATTCCCTCTGAAGCAAACAGTATGCATAAAGAAATAGCTGCTTCGTCTTCCTGAAACCAGCAAGGAATTCTACAAAAACTGAATTTTGTAGAAAACAAACTTGCAACTCACAAGCTATAGCAACAGAGGACTCAATCTTATACCATTATTTTGGAATAATTTTTGTATGACTTGTGGGTTCACTGCAAGAAGAAAATAATTTGTATAGCCAGACAAAGGCTACGGAAAAAAAAGAAATAATTGCTCCCCCTTTATTCAACTGCAATGGAGGAAAGAGGCTCTCTTGAGAAAGTCAGACAGAATTTTCCATAATAACTTCACAAGAAAACCAAACATGCTCATCTTTCTGATTTCAATATATGCTGATGTGACACTTCATTTTTTTTTTTTTTTTTTTTTTTTACCCCTGTGTGGGAAGTGGGTTTTTGCAATTTTTAAGCTCTTTCGAAAAATAAACTTCAGCATAACATATCTTCCCAAACCTGGTTGTTCCCTGTGTTTTCCACACAGCTTTGTTCCAGCTCCTAATTTTGTCTGCATCTCACACCTACATTCCAGCCTAGTCCTAGAAAGATTCACGGACTCGTAGTTGAAATCAATAGCAATTCATAGAAGCTGCCAGGGCTTCAGTTTAGAGTAATTGATTACTGTGGCCCTGCTGAGGCTCTACACTTTTAATATAAGCCCTCCTCTGAGTGGTTTCCTCTGTTAGTCATTTAGTGCACACTATTTACAAGGAGGGAACTGTGATGCTTACAAACCAAGCTCTACCAGTTTTACACTTCCTACATGGTGGTTATATCATTCTTATACCATGCGCCAGTTGAGGGGATTAATTTCAAATGGCTACAGTTTTATTGTAGGTTGTGTACATCGGGAAGTAGGGACAGAATCAGACCTCAGCCTGCTTGATGGCATCGTGATGCGATTACATCAATCTTCTTACGAAAGAACAAAACAAGCCCTAAGTTAACCATCCACTCACTCCTTTCTCATTTCTTAAAGACATACATTGTGTTTCACCGTTGAATGAAAATTCTACAATAGGCACGCCATGACAGTAAGGATGCCCATTGGATAGGGTCCAGCTTCTTAATCTCTCAGACCTGTTGTCCAAGAGTCATGGGTTTCTGGAATGGATTGTCAATAGGTTAATGGATTTGGCCTTTTCTTCAAATTCCAGTGTTTTACCTCAGGCAGAGAGATGACCCGGTGTTTATATTCAAAGTACTCCTAATTGCCACAGTGTCAATGCTTTTTATCATACAGCATTTGCCCACTGCTCCACTAAGAGCATGTACTGTATGGGTTTTAATAAAAGTCCAGAGAGTTGCAATTACATTGTCTGTACCACTTGACTCTTCTAAACCATAAAAGCAGAAACTGCTGCATAAGAGTGTGCTCCCTCAAGCTGTCTTGGAACTAAAATCTGCTAATGCAAGGTATTGATCCATACTTCAGAATTACTTAGTAGAACAATGTCAGCCCAATTCCGTTTTTAATTTAATGGTCTTTATAACAATGATTCTTTATATATCATAATGGAGTCGGGAACTCCAGCAACAGTCTCACACCAATGGCAATTTGCTGAAAATATTGATTTAAATGGCTTGATTTTGATTGGCAATAAAACATCTCCATCAAAGGCATTTAGACGGTGTCACTATGACAGTACAAAGGCTTCTGACAGCTTTTTTTTCTGTATTTTAGTAAAACTGAGGCATGAAGTTGCAAAGATATGGCAAAGGTCAGCTTAAGGGCTAGCAAAAGCAATAGTTTAGGATTCTGATTTAGTGGTCTCTCCCCTCCCTACCCACAGTACTCCAGGCATGTCAGTATTTGCTCAGTTCTTCTCTTGGTTAGTTGGTATTGCGAGGTTCTTTTGTCATTATTACATTCACCTTTTGGAATTTTTTCCCCAGAATGCAGACAGGTCTAAAGACTCATTCTGAATTTGAGAGAACTCATTCTGATCTTTGTAACATCAGAATTACTTTGCATTCCTATTATCTTGGTAGAATAAAATCAGAAAGCAGCAAGAAAGCCCCAAGTCTTCATTAAACAAATATTACTTAGAAAAAGAATCAACATATTTTAAATGCACCTAGTCAAATTTTAGGAAATTAATTTTACTGCCATACATTCAGTAAATGTCATAAACTTTGCTGTACGTGAGTTGAAGAAAAACAAATCTAATATTATAAAAGAAACTTCCTATGGAGTAGCTGCAACATTTGAATAAGCATAGAAAGCAGAGAATTGTTGAGTAGTACTGCTAGGAAAGAGAGTACTTAAATGGTGCAAGTCACATCCAACCTTCCTCAGAGACAGGCCTGTTCGTATACATTGCAAAAACTAGTTTACTCAGAGAATAATTAATTTAGAAGTAGCTACTGGAAAATTTTAATTTATTTAAGAACTGAATTTTTAGCTTGTTATTTATAACAGAACACCTGCATTTTCATCTGTAGTCAGAGTCCCATGCCTGCTTTAGCAACAACCATATGCACATTCAAATTTTCAAGAGCAAAGAAATCATTATCTGCATATACAAAACTGAGAGCAAAATTAGGTGGATGAGTCAATGGAGGAAGACCTGTCTTCATAAATGCACAGCTGCATTTGTCTGTGTACAGCACTCAGTCACCAAAAGGCTGCAAAGTCATATTTAGTGGATATATTTGCATATTAATTATTATGATTTGTCTGAAGCTATTGTGAGATGCTTAACATTACATTTGGAACATCACAAGTACCAGAAGAGCCTCAGGTATGTATAAAGTATTAATAGAAGAGACCTATTAAGTCACCTAGCTCAGCTTCTCTTAGGCAGTACTCTTCTATATAGTATGACAAGTGACACCACGTATCACATACTAGCAAGGGTTCCGCGAAAAGAGTGCAACTTCAACATAATAAGGCAAGGACCAATTAAAAACTAAAGCAGTATAATCTCATAATTCACAAACCTGCTTTCCTGAAATCAGTGAGATATTTAAAATAGAACTGAGAGGGATCTCCTCAGTTTGCTGAATCCAGTCCCTGGTAGTATGGAGAAATGCAACATATAAAACTTCCTAAACTCCATCTTAAAAGTAGCCAGAGATTGTTTCCCCACATAACTTACAGAAAAGAAGAGATAAAATGTCTTTTTTTTCTTTTTTTAATGAATAACCTATGCACTAACAGGTAATACCATCAAGAAATTTCTTCTTCATAGTCATTAAAATCTCATGCAGCTGAGGAAGATCTGCTTATTAAAATGCAGATGCAGACTTACAGCTGGAGGGTATAGACTCTTTAGAGCATTTTGGTGGGGACTTTTCTTCCCTATATGCAATTTATTCCTCCATATACCTTGCAGAAAATGCCAATGCAGCAGTATTTGTACCCCAGTAGAGTGGAATAATTCCACATTTTAACTGAAGTTACATATCAAGTCACAAAGGACTCATTTTTTGCAAAATTTAGCTAGCTAGAAGTGCCTTCTAGAGCATAACACTCTCCTCTTCCCTGCATGTTTATTATGGGAGTAGTAAAATAAAACTATCTTCAAAAATACCCAGATGCTTCTGAAAAATATGTACTTTAAAATACTAATAAAGGCTCCCATTCAGAATTTATACTGATGTTTCTGCCTGCAACTAACTTTGCGCTTCCAAGAAATCCCTGAGCACAAGCAATGTGAAAATGAAAATGAGGACCAGATTCAGTTCTCGTGAGAAACTCCATGGTGAAAGTTTTCCAAACCATTTCTATTAAATTATATGACACCTGATCAAAACCTTTTGGCAGGACTTATCTACTTGCTTCATTTATGTGGAAGGATTTACAAAAATGCCCATTAGCTTTGTCTGTAGGCACTGCAAGAGAATTATGGATCCCAGGAGTTTGAAACACCGAGACTATTCTCCAAGGCAAAGGGGTTCAGTATGCACAGCTGTATGCCTGTGTGTTTACTTGATGTGCTTTCAGAACATTGATTCCAGACAAGTCACATAGCTTGTAGTCAGTATGAAAACAGTCAAAATAGACTTGTTCTTAACTCTGGTGGTGTAACTTTGTTAAAATTAACACTGCCTTTATTTACAGAGCACTTTTATTCCAAATGCCCTAAAAGTTACTTCCCTTAACTATTGCAATTTCTCATGCAATGGCACGACTACAGTGTAGTCCTTGCCAGTGTGTATTATGACAACAGAAAAGAGAGAAATGTCTACATTAATGAGAAGGACTCTGGCTATTTCAACAGTGAGAAAAGCTTCCACTGTCTCAGGTTTTGAAGACTCAAACAGAACACAAAGGTCCAGACTGCAAGTTTTACAGTACCCACGATGACAGTGTGAGCATTTTTTATGACATCTCCATCCCTGTACGGAATACTCGGCAAGCTAAAAGATTTTAGCCAATGAGCAAAGCAAGTTATATTTTCTTCTTCCTTATGTTAATACTCTCCGAAAGATTGTGTTTTGCAAGGTTAATTTCAAGTCCAAACTCACATGGGAATGAGAATAATTAGACTCATTTAAGAGAATTCTCCCCTCTGGCAGAGCTGATTAAATTATTTATACATTATCTTTTTGTATAATTGTACCTAGAACTGTGTAAATGGTTTTTTGTCTAACTTTCAATAAATTCATAATACATGCTTTTCAAGTTAGATACACCACCTGCACCTGTGACAATAGAGAGTGGCTCATTTTTTAAATGCTTCAATGAGAAATTAATCCAGAGGGAAACAGAAGCATGCAATTTAAAAGCTTCCGCAATGACACCATACTGATTAAAACTCATCAACTGAAGAAATAAAATTAGTGAGCCAATAAATCTTGGACTGAATCCTGTTACCTATTTCCACAGGAATAACTTCATTGAATGCAGCCACATTACAGTAAAATATGAGTGCTACTTCGATGAGTATCAGCTCTGTGATATGACCCTTTATCTGTAATTTAATATGTCTTGCTATAGTTCCCAAGTCCCTCTTTGCTAAAGGATCTCAGATTCTGGATAAAACCTGAAAATTCTAATGGAATAAACTGCTAGGGTAAAAAACGAAACCTGGTTGATGATGCTAACATTAATTTCAGCTCTACTAAGTGTTCTTTCTCTCTTTGATAGCAATAAACTTGAGAAAGCTTGAGA
>NW_010104888.1:0-8217 GCF_000699245.1 Pterocles gutturalis | reverse complement strand
ATTCCTGGTACAAAATAGTAACTTGTTTGCTACAATGAGAAGAATAAAAGTCCCGATTAAACTGGACAGCAATTGGCTCTGTGGAGATCTGTGAAAAGACATCTTTGCACCTATTGTGAATTTCTAAGGTTCTTCTACAGCTGTGTTGCCTAGATCACTCTACAAACATGAATACAGTGAAATCTTGGTGCTGTTCTTCTATGCGCTATTAAAGGGTTCTGAATTGGCTTTTACGGGCTCAGGATTTCATACTATTCCTTATCCTCTGCTGCAACTCCAGTCAATTTTCTTTTTCCTTTTTGCAATTCACTATACAGTTTTAAAAAAATAGAGCATTTTAATGCCTCTGGCTATGTTTTTCCTTACCTCTGCAACAACTAAATAATAGGTATGGGTCTCTATTTGGAGACAACTGCATTAGAGAAGACAGAGGGTTAGAAATCCATTTAAAAGATAACGTAATCACATACTTATTCATTCAAGTTGTGTATGGACAGGAGTGATAAGTAAGAAAATTATGTATTCTGATTGACAAATTAATATTTTTATTAAACAATAAATCTGCAGTGCAGTAATTATGCCAAGGGTACAGCTACGCTCAAATCACCTTAAATTAACTTCTTTAAAAGCAACTCCAGAAAAAGGAAGAGATTGGTCTTTGCCAAGAATGCAAAGGCCTCAGCTATAATTAGTTTTTCACAGCCAGGCTCAACTCTTCCAATTTATTTCTTTTTTGGAGGACAGCTAGATGGGGAATATTTCCCAAGCACTATCCCATGCCATGAACACACACTCCCGCCGTGTGCTGTTTACTTTTGATGATGCAGTGTAACTTTCAGCTGTCTGGCAGGAAGGTCTCAGACAGTGATTCAATGCTAAAATACTGTTTACCTAGCTCTGATATTGCTCCTTTGGCTATCAGAAGTGCTCTGTCATCCAATTCTCTCTGACTGGCTGATAGTCAAATTCCCAAGAAAGGAGTTAATTTCAGGTGATGAGAATAGTTAAAAAGCAATGGTTTCTGACAAGGATCAGAAAGTATCCTCTGGCAAGAAACAAAACCAAAGTCTTGAAAGACCTCTTTTGCAAATTTCTTCATGGTTTTCAGAGCTCCCTAAATTGGGACTTAAAGTCTCCTAAAGGATGCCAAGACTTCTCTGTATTTATTGAAAAAAAATCATCCTTAAGGTCCTTATAGTCCCTACTCACACAGTCCTACCAGCTACAATTACTATCTGTTATTTGAATTATAGCAGTTATAAAGACTGCAGTTTGCACAAGATAACACACAAACACGACTGTTGCTGCTCTGAAAAGCTTAAAAACCGTACCCAATTAAGATATTCTACAATGGATGATGACCACATCAGAAATAATGTGTCCAGAAATGAGGAATTAGTTTTCATGATTTCAAGAATTCTCTTAAGTAACCTTAAGTGCCATCATATGTACACAGGACAGCGCTGCCTTGCGGTCCCACCAGCCACACTTTATAAGCTTTATGCTGGAGCTTGTTCCTGTTTCTGAGCCTTGGTTTACAACCTATGATCTGTTGCCACTCATACGTATGGTGCTTTGCTGACATAGAAATATTCAGCATTAGGAATAAGAACTATATAAGAACTACAGTATCTGCTGCCAAACTATTAATTACATCTTAGCAAAACTAAATACTGAACACCAGTGTGAATGATCCTCAGATTACTGGGTGATTTGGTATCTGCAGTTGCATAAGTAATTTCAAAATAATTTATTTGTAATGCACAAATACTCTAAGCTGAAAGATCTCAAACCCAAAAGTTAACAGGCAAAGTCAATGGAAACTGCCATTTTGCCAACCTTCTAAAACCAGACAAATTAAAAACAACACAAAATTAATCACTAATCTCTGCTAAACAGATAACCATGACTTTCAATCTGGTATAGTCATTTCTAAAATGAAAAAATTTTCCACTGCTTCAGATAAGAGTAACTTAAAATTATTGGGAGAGATAAGCAGGCTTAGGTACTACAACCCTTTTCCTAAATTTACCATTGAACGATTAATGCTAAGCACTGGCAATGTAAAGATTCATTTCAGTCAACAAAGTTTTTGCTTCTGATTACCTTTTGCAAGGTTAGAATTGTCATATGGGTTTTTTAAAAAAATACCTAATTATTTTCCTCTGGCCATTAAAGCAGGTGATCCCTAGCAGAAAACCTCTTGATGCTCAGTGAAATTCTGTCCCACTGCATTCTGGCAGTTAACAGACCCCTGCGGGGCAAAGATACACTGACTTTTATTTTTCCAAAATAAAACCATTTTCCTACCATTGCTTCATGTCTGTTACCTTTTTTTTTTACAGTATTTCTCTCTCCTGAACAGTTTGCCACTTTATCTAATGTGGAATTAAGGCAACATTTAGATTCTGGGTTGAAATTCCAGCAAACCGATTTGGCTCTAACAGTCTTTGTTTACTGAATATAAAGTAGGGCTAGGAGTAACTAATTTAAAAATTTCAGTCCAATTACTTTAAAATATTTTTATTGAGTAGAGTTTAATTGTGTTAAAGCATGTCAAGCACTTCAGTGTTACAGAGGAGGAAAGAGCTCTGTCATGAGCAGTTCACAGTGTAATTATCAGCAGATGAGAAATGGCAATGCAGCAAAGAGCCTAAGGAAGTTAAGTATTGATACTTGACATGAACGTTCTGTATTTACAAGTTTCATGCAACAGAATTTCCTCTTTTAAATTTTTTTATCCTTTTTCCTCTACATGCTGTTCTTCCTCATGGCTTTGCAATATAGGGCACTGGAGCCCTTAGTCAGCCCTCCTAGCAGTCTACTTCAATTAGAGCACAATTCAATATTTATCAAAATCAGTTGACAGTACTCAGATGTGAGTTAGGTGTCAAAATCTCTATTTTTACTACTGTCAATTCTTATTTTTACTTAGAAGGCCAGTATCTCCCTGCTGAAAAAAAGAGCAGAGACTAAAGAATGCATTATATCAATCCAGAATCTAATAATGTTGAAAACAGCTTTTTTTTCTCCTCAGTTCATGTAGGAGTGTTTTAGTTAGAAAAGCAAAGCAACCATTTCTCAACAGTTACACTTTAAAAGAGCTTGCCAGACCATAACAACAGGGCACACAGGACGTCTGCAATCCTCTACTTCTAACTTACAGACCTGATTTTAGCTTTGCAGACATCTTTGTTCTCCTTTAAAGGAGATAGAGACAGAGACAATGCATGTGGGGAAGGAGAGACTCTGGGAAGTAAAGAATAAAAGAACACAAATTTGAGGAGAAGCTACTCAAATGTTGCTAGTAGCAACTCAGCTAAAATATGACTGGATGGCATAATATATACCCTTTAAATACATGATATAGATTGGCAGAATCTTGATAGAGTAGGCAGTGCTAAAATGGACTACACAGAGCACTCAAAAGAAGAGAAATAATGTCTGCCAACTCCCAAAACAGCAAGTGCTGGGGGTGGGGGTGGCAGCGGGTTCTCACACAGTAAAGGCATTTTTTTCGAGAGCTCAGAAAACGCATCCTTGTGTGCACAGCTTGTGCACAGTCATCCTGGCTGAGGAGTTTTTATAGAAACAACCTTATCTCACTCAAGGGCATAAACTTGCCAGCTTGCAGCTCCACAAATACCAAGAGAATACTGCAGATATGCTTTCAGTTTAGCATTCAACTGCTTAGCACTGAGGCAGGTAACAGGAATGGTGTAAGGCAGGTATCTCCCCCAGCATGGGGCTGCTCTCAGAGCACTATATATGCCCCGTGTTATTCAGGTGAACAATGCCACAGACTTGGTCTCCATCAATGTACCATGTTATTTGGGGTTTTCGATTTCTTTTCTTTTTTGTTGTTGTTTACTTCTTAAGTAAATTATTTCCCCAAGATACGGTGCCTAACGATCTGACTATCCATGATATGCTTCAACTACTGGAATACATTAGACTATAAGAAGGCCCTATGGTGATTTGATAATTAGCTTAACCCTTTTGGGACATGGAAGAAGGAATTTTTTTTATTAAAAGACGATAACCCTGGACTATATTGATCTGACTGAGAAAGGAGTATTTTAGTCAAGATGAGTCTCAAGATGAGTACATGCTGGAAACAGTGATGTTGTTTCCATAGCAATGCCATGACAGCCTCTAGAGTGAAATAGTGTGTTACCACGAAATGAAGGGAGCTCAAGTGCTATAAGCTACATAGTTCTGTGAGCAATCCAAATACATTCTCATAAAGAATATTTAGTACAGCTAGAGTCCAAAGATTGCTGCTGATGTGAAGTAAACCTTATCAGTATGCTTCCAGCAGTCCTGTTTTCTCATTCACTACACCCAAGATGACTTATCTAAGGGCTTAAGCTATGGGCAACACTGCTAAGCCATTTCAGACCGAACATTAACAGATACAGCAACCTTCACCTCACTTCTTTTCCAGTGAGGAATATCGTCTATAATTAAGGACACTGACTCTCCGTAACACAACGAAACACATTAAACCTTTTACGAAAGAAAAGCCTCATCTGTGCCATCATTTACTAGCTGACCTTCCCCCTTCCTTTTCTCTCACTTCCTCCTCTCCCTTGCCTCCTCCTGCCCAAACAATACTGAGCAAATCTGCTTACAAGTGGGAAGCAATGCACAGAAGTCTTGCATATTCCTCACAAATTTACACAGCCGCAGCATAAAACTCACTTGTCTGCTTTTTACCCCAGTTAGTGTTTATGCTAATACAGAAGCAAACCAGAACACCACTAATTGCACTTTATTTGCCTAAGGCTTTACCTAAGGCAAATCTTCTGGTCAAATTCTGCAAAGCTGATTTAAAATATTTTCCAAAGGAGACAGAAAGAGAATTAACTTAAAATCTGCATTGCTTTGTCTTTTCATTTTCAAAGAAATGAACAATTCTCAGTGATTTGTAAAACTGCTAAAATAATAATTATAACCCAGCTCTTCTCAAATAAAATCCTACAAGACAAAGTACTTTACTTGAAAAACACCCTAGCATACCACTGGCTAATCCATTCTTTCTCCCACGTTTTCCATGCAATTTGTAAAGACGTTCAAACATGAGCTGAATGTCCAGAAACTCTACCACTGTATTTGTTGTTTGTGTCATTGTCACAACCTGCCCCTTGGGTAAATAGACTGTAGTTCATTACACGTAGCAGTGCCGCCTCTGAGGGAAAGTAGAAAGAGAAATACACATCACTGCCAGATCCCTTATTAACAAATGCCACTTCAAACCAAAATATTTTCTATTTATTGTTTTCAAAATGTATTTCAAGGCATCAAGGCTTGCACATAAAACAGCAAGATGCTTCATTTACATTTTGCATCTAGTAAAAAGATGTGAAGCAGGCGTTTTAAAAACTGCCTGAGCCTCCTCCTCCTTATCCCCATAAGAGTGTTGCAGAAGGCACCAAACCCAGCAACATTCATTTATAATTTAAACTGTTTGCTTGGCAGAATTTTTTCATCTTAATATGTCTAGTTGTAATTGCAACCAGCACACCCAATGTTTTTACCAGAAGCTCATCTACTTCCAGGAGAGTTCTATGTAACTGGGTTTTCTGTAGGACAGAAATGCAGTTTCTTTATGGGACAGATATTGAAATCTAGTGGAAAACATGCCCCTGTGATTTTAAAAGAACTTACAGGATTCTATATGGACAAAAAGATACCTGTGGAAAGGCTGATGCAAGTTTAACTTACTCATCCCCTTCTTCCAGTTATCATTGTCTCTCAGTTATTTCCCCAAGATGAGCAATATTCTGTAACTATCTCACCTTCTTTTGGAACACCTATCTCAACTTTTCTGTTTATCAAAGAGTTAAGTAAAAGTAATCTGCCTGATGATTTGCTTTGGACAACTGAGTACAGATACAGCCTATATGGATACAGCCTATTTAACTCAGTCTACCTTCATTGTCATAGTTTTGATCCTGGCTGGCAGCCAAATACCACAACAACCACTCACTCACATTCCCCCTTCCTGGGGATGGGGAAGAAAATTAAAGGGGTAAAGGGAAAAGAGACTCCTGGGTTGAGATAAGAACAATTTAATAACTAAACTACAATAATATTGAAAATAATAAAAATAATTATAGCAATGTATACAAATATACAAATGAGTGATACACAGTGATACTGCTCACCACCCAACGACCAAGGCTCAGCCCGTTCTCAGCTAATGATCCCAGAGCAGGGAGAGTCCCGAATCGGAGATAAGAGCCTGAGTGTCTGAGGGACCGAGACGACCCTGAGAGAGGGACAACCCAGAGGGAGACAACCCAGAACAAGAGAGAGAACTTCCAAACAGATCCTCACAGACCCTGAAACCAGAACACTCATGAATATGTACTGGTATCCAGCCACAAAAGTCAATCTGCTGTCACCATGGCCAGCGTACCAAGAATTGTTTGCCCCTAGCATTGATCATCCCTTTACCTAATGTTCTCTCCCATCACTGCCTAAACTCTCTTATCACAATCCTCCGAGATGTTCATTTGTAGGTATCTAAAAGAAGCAGCTATATCTGTATCCCAATCCAGGACAGAAATCCAGTTATTTCAAAGTCATCCACACAAGTATCCCAAAGCCACTGTCTCAGATACAGGAAAAGTTTCCTGTCCTAAAACTCAAAAACACACTCTTCATTTCCCCCCCATCATCACTACTCTTAGAATATACTCAGAAATTGAGCGCACTGATATAAATTGTATCATGTTTTAAGAGTTAAATCAATGATTCAATCACAAACTCTAAAAGCTTTTCATCAGTAAGTAACCAATGACATGAGTGTGCTAATGCTTGAAAGAGAGTCCACGCAGCTCTCATGAAATACAGCAGTAAACATACAGGAATAGAAACAATAGCATCCTAAACTGTTATTCAATATCAAATAATTTTGCTATCCATGCTGCTCCATGAAGACATATGTCAGTAATTATGATCATAAGACTAACTGTGTTTTTCAGCTCTTTGCTAGTATATTGCTAGAATTTGAAACATCATTGGAGGCCAAATGCTTCTGAAGCCTGCATACAAGTGTTTTCATACAACAGACAAATGAAATATTGGTAATCAGGGCTATGAAATTTATCATTTTCATAAGCAATTTCTTTACATTTTCTGCCTCAGTTTTTCATCCACAAGATAGTAGACAAATTCATCTATGTACCAGCTTCTTAATCTTTTGTAAGGATAAATAAATCGAGTATATAAAGGATGTGAAGATAAAAAGCATTCCATAAGTGCTAAGAATTATTTTAAACTACTATATTCACAATACTTTTATTCTGATTGTATCAATACTCCCATAGTAAGCCTTTTCTCTTCAAGGATTTACACATATCTGGTGTTTAAAAATTAACTTGTGTCTGACATTTCTGTCAGTAAGCTCTTAGCATGGGAAGTAAAAACTGATGTTGTCCTTATGACCTACAATAACTATCTACTTTTTTTTTTTTAAGCTGTTGGAAACATTTTTTTGGCAATCCATAGTTTATAAATCAGCTTGTAGCACAATAAAAGGAATTGCCCAAAGCAAAGACTTATTTTTCATAAGTATTCAGGCTCTTTAGGAAGGACAGGCAGGGGAGATGAGGAGGGGGTGTTGCCCTCTATGTCAAAGACCAGCTGGAGTGCATGGAGCTCCACCTGGGGTCAGATGAGGAGTCAACAGAGAGCTTGTGGGTCAGAATCAAAGGGAGGACAGGGACAGGGGACATTGTAGTGACCTCACGCTCACAAGCCCTGGTCCTCATGGGGGATTTCAGCCACCCTGATATCTGTTGGAAGAACAACACAGCACAGCATAGGCAGGCCAGGAAGTTCCTGGGATGTGTTGATGACAACTTCCTTCTCCAAGTGATAGAGGAGCCAACCAGGAGAGGGGCTATGCTGGACCTTGTTCTCACCAACAAGGGAGGGCTGGTGGGGAATGTAGAACTTAAGGGCAGCCTGGGATGCAGTGACCATGAGATGGTGGAGTTCAAGATCCTCAGGGCAGTGAGGAGGGTGCACAGCAAACTCATTACCCTGGACTTTAGGAGAGCGGACTTTGGCCCCTTCAGGGACCTGCTTGGAAGAGTCCCATGGGATAAAGCCCTGGAGGGAAGAGGGGCCCAAGGAAGCTGGCTAATATTCAAGGATCACTTCCTCCAGGCTCAGGGGCGATGCATCCCAACAAAGAGGAAGGCA
>NW_010104887.1:2787-14307 GCF_000699245.1 Pterocles gutturalis | reverse complement strand
ACTTTTATAAGGAGAAAAAAAAAAAAAAACAAAACCACGCCAACAAACAACAAAGATGACCCTATGAGTATTAAACTTTTGGCACTGTACCATGAATTTCTAAGCCATAGATTCCTCCAAAGGGTTTCTTAGTGCATCTTAGCAATTCATACAGGAAGTGACCCTCTGGCATGAACACCCAGTTGTCTGGGCTTTGAAGTTGTGGAGGCTTCTTAAAAATGTGCGTATGATATTTACTCTCATGTCCTGCCTCTGAACACCAGCCTTTGACCTTTCATCCCTAGAGAGACACTCCGACTCCCAACCCTGTCTTACAAGAGGTTATTCTCTGTGCATTTACACCAATATTCCAATTTCTAAGGCTTCAAAAGTGGAAGGGAAGCACTAATCCATTGGCCTTTTACCACCCTTCCAGTGTTACACATTAATTGTGCTTGATATTCAGTGGTCTTTAAAATGAAAATAGGCTGTGTAGGTCAGACACTGAATATCCAGGCACTCTGATGGGAATATATCACTGTTGAATTATGTTTTCCTTTGGGTTTTCAACTGTCAGTTTTGAAGAGTTTTAGTCCAAAAAAGAAAATATGTTTGTAAAGTTCAAGTGACACCATAAAGACAAACTGCCTTTACAAGCCATTTTACTAACCCTGGCTTCTTTCTTTGCTTCGGGACTAGCAAAGTTTAATAATTTCAATTGTTTCTGTGTAAAAGCAAATGAGGTATTTGGTCTTGTAACTAACACTAACATCCAGTTACTACCCAATTAACCCAAAACATTCACCGTTATCCATGGTAACAACCCTAGTAAGCATAGGCTCATGAGTGAACCAGTGCTGCTTGCGAAGCACCAGGAGACATAAATGGAAAAAAAAATCCCAAAATATTAGTAGTTGTGGAAACCCTGCTAAGCATCTAGAAGAAGAAAAATAAAAGCTTCCCATCCAAGAAGTGACTAAAGTAGATGATTCAATAAGAAGAACGGTAGGTCATGTAATGCGAGACTTAACACGCTCGCCTTCTTTTGCCAAACTGTCATGATTACTTGAAGACTCATTTCCAGCAGAGAGTGTCTTGTCCTAGGTTAGGATTAAGAACAGATTGTGAATTGTGTCCAGAGAGTGTCTTGTCCTAGGTTAGGATTAGACACAATTCACAATCTGTTCTTATTTTGGTATATTCTGTTCCAGGATTTACGGCACATAATGCTCAAAAGGGAAGACTCACTTGCAACATTAGTAGGTAACTGCAGCTATGGGCGAGCAGTGAATTCAAGCGCTAATTACCATTTGTAACACAAGCTAGGATTTTCACATGGGTTTGTGGAACTGGAAGCCTCACAATGACCGTGTCTGTGATTTTTACCCTCAGACAGCCATGGATTCACAGAGAGATATTACCGTCCACACCGACATGCATGGTCACACAGCGAGACCCAAACCCAGCTCTTCGCGTTCCCAGCTCCATGTCCCAGTCACACGAGCTTGTCACCACTCCCAGCCCACTGCACCACCACACTGGCTATTTACTGTCAAAAGGAAACAGGAAATTCCCTGTTGGTCATGTCAATGAGAGAGATCATGGCTGAAAAGTCTGTCGGAGCGCACACGTGTGGGAATGACCTGCCCGGCTTCCCAGCCAGCCCATCACTGAACTTCTGTCCCAAGTCAAGAGAATTCAGAAGCAACAAGTTACTGGCAGCAAAACCTCATTATCAGGGGATCCAGTGCAGTTCTTTCTTCTCAGAAACTCTATTGCCTCCTACTACTAAGTTTTTCCTCTTTAAACTTTCCAAGCCCAAGGAAACAGCACATTAGTGTGACGGATCCTATAAAAGAACAGTAAGTGTTTGTAACATCTCCGCTTGCTTTAAAAAGAGCACTGAAGTGATCAGAAGAGTCAGCAAGAAAGTAATCTGAAGAGATAATTTTATTTGCTGTCAGCACAGTACTTCCAGATTGTGATAAACTTCTGCCACGCAGACGGGAAGTTGTTCCCTTTCTCATAGTGCCTAATACTTTAAAAATCAATACAAGCATCCCTTGGGTGTTTTTCTTTCAGAGGATGCTCTTTGGTGTTTAGCCCAGAGCCAAGAAATTGCACGAGCCCCGTTGCCCAGACCCCCACGGCCTCAGTGCCCCACTGTTGGGGGTCTGGTTTCACCCATCTCATTTCCCAAGCCTGTAGATACTTTTCAAAAGCTGGGTCTCATTTCACACGCTGTGCTGCTCAGCTGCCTGCACATAGTGGCCATCGCACTTTTAATAACTTGGGGTTAGGGAATGTGTGTGTGTATTTTAGTAGTACTGATGATTTGCACCATCAGGAACTGTTTGCTAAGATCAAAGCTTAACCATTTATTTTTTTAACCAGTAACACCTTCCCTTTTCCCTCTTAACATGAGTTTTGGTTGCTCTTTGTTAAGCAGTATTCTTTTCCTTTCCAGTATTTAACACTAAATAATGTGAGTGGATGGGTGTAAACCTCATTACAAAGCTGAAACCATTCCACATTTCTCTCAGAGACACCACTAAAGCTTTTAAGTGGGACTAGACACAGCACGGTGGAGCACACAGATATTTGAAACACGGGAAAGAAGAAAACACAACAGCCCAGGGTTTTATGGTGGAGACTTAAATATGGGATTTATTAACGTGTTTGTGTAGCAGATGCAATACCCCGGTGTCATTTTCAAAGGAGGCAAATTTTAGTTCTTGGAAAGGGTATATTAAGAGCAGTATTAAAACTCCATTTCAAAACCAAGCTATTCTTTCTTTTCAGAGTTCAAACCACAGCTGAGGGGAGCTGCAAAGCTTTATTTCCCTCCCTAACGAAACTCCAGTGGCTCAAAGCAGGGTAAAAATCCCCCCCGCAGCACACACGAGCTGCAGGGCTGTGGATTTACTGCTTCAGAGAGCTAATTCCTACAGCTGCTTCCCAACACTCCAGCTCCTCATTTCCGCTACACCAAAACCACCTGGCTGAGAACGGACAACCCTGGGAGACCTGCTTGTAGATGTCAGTTTGGATTTACTCTGCTCAGCCTGAGAGGAAGAAGCTCAGCATTTCAGATTAAAAAGAAAATCAGACTGCTGAAGCTCTGATTTTGCTCCGACCAAAACCCAAACAAGAACTTTTTTTGGTTTAAGCTGCAAGAGGGGAAAATACATTTTATTTTTCCTTTTGGAACATGCCTGCAAATCTCTGTAGCTGGTCAGGAGTTGTTGTTAAGACCCACATGAAAGGTGTCTCCAGGCCAATATGAACAGCATTAACCCCTGTCCTTGGGTCACACCCAACGCTACCGCCCCTTGGGGTGCACCCAACACAAGCTGCAGCAGGAGCCCACAGCCTACATCAAGACCTTTCCTCCCTCTTCCTTTCCAAGGCAGCACTACACACCTAGGACAGGGCTCCTGTGCTTCAAACAACCACATTTTTACAACACAATCTCCAACAGTGGACCAAACATCCCAAGGAAAAGAGCAAGTTCATGAAAACCAAGAAGAATTCCCAGCCTGGAGTCTCCATGCTGCTGCATCCCATCCCTCCCCCAGCACCACCTTCTCTAGCAGGATAAATGACTCCATGTTTGTATTAGGCAAGATTAACTTATTTAGATTTGGCTGCACAGCTGTCATAAATCAAAATGAAAGAAAAATATCTTCCGCGTAATCTCTGTTTATCTAACTGTTTCTGCCCATGTCTCTAATTTCTTCTCAGCTCCACGCTGGAGCCCTCGTAGAGTTTCCCATCAGCTGCGGCCGGTCCGTCTGCCAGCCGCGGCCCCGTCCGACCACACTGCCCACAGAGGGAATACCGCAGCCCACGAGTGACTTTATTGGAGGGGTCTGAGTGAGCACACTTGTCATCAGTCTCCTCGGACATCTGAAGAGCCATTGCCGCTGCCTTTCATTGCACGTTAGCACATCAGCACTAATGCGAATGTGCCGCGGCGTCCCAGCCGGTAACACACAATGGTTCCTGTATGCACCCAGCGTGTTTTATCAGACGACCTAACCTAATCCTCAGGAAAACATTGGCTGATGAAGTATATTGGCGTCTACAAGATTTCTGGGGGCTGTTAAGCTGTTTTGTTCTGCATAGTTGTGCTTCCCGTAGCACGCGAGCGGTGCCAGCGCTGGCTCTCCGTGGCGACGTGGGCAGACAGAGCCGGTATTATGAGCTTCGCGAGGGCTTACGTTGAGCCTTGGAGCTCAGGGCATGTTGTGTGGGGGCCTCCCAATGCCAAAACAGGATGGAGAGGTGCTCCCCTGTCTTTTGCAAGTATGCCACAATAATCTTGAATTTATTTGGAAAAGATACTCAACACAGGCTTAGTGTTTTATCCAAATGTCGCAAGTCTCATGGCGAGACGCTCCCAACACTTTGGTGCCAGAATGGTGCCAAGCCCAAAACTAAAACCGGTAATAAACCCCTCACTAAAGCGCACTGCAAAAAATCCTTCACAAATTCCAATGGGATTCACATCCTCACAATCAAGTCCAACAGTGAATCTCATGGATAGATATAGCTTACTTATACCTCCAAGACAATTTTAGAGTTCAAACTTTACCCTGGAGTAGAGTTTCTGGACCCTACATTCACTGAAAGCATATTACACCATTACAGTATTTAGCCCAGACAATCATATACCTCCATCAACTGCTCTAGGTAAAATCCAAAGTTTCTTTAAAGGAAAAAAGAAAAAGCTCAATTTCTGCTGGTTCCCTCATCCCAATCACATCACACTTTGACTCTTTAGTGTTACAACATTTTGGATTCAAAGGTAGATAAAAGCTCTAAACAAGCTGTCCAGTCCATCACAGACCTGTTCTGCATTGCTCGAGTCATAAAACTATCATCCAGAAACGGGTGAGAAAGAAAAGAGGTTTACTTTTTTTGTTTTGTTTTAAATACAGAATTTACTTTAGGTGATTTCGAGTGAATTATGCCAAGTGAGCCCACAGCTGGGATGTTTCCCACATGTACCTATCCTCCTTACCTTTGCGGAGGCAACGTGCTGTTGTGACTTGGCCAGTGCTTTCAGGCTGAACTGAAGCCAACCCAGAGGTGTTATTGTCGGGCTTCTGAGCCTAGAGGAAACGCTAACAAAATAACACAGTTTCCAACTTGCTAGAGGTAAAACGCCTGACTCCTCTGCCTTAGCTCTGCCACTTACCTAGACCCAGCAAGGCTGAGGGTGAAGCAATTTCTGTCTCTATACAGACACTTAGTCCAAAGGTCCTTCCCCTGCTTTTGGGGAGGCCATGCGTTGGAGCCAGACCAGAGCCGTGAACGATTACCATGCACTTCAGTAATTATCCTGAGGCCGTGAAATAATTTCTCCACTTTATAGATAAGAGACAAAGTGCCAACAATTTGTCAAGCTTCGTTCACACTGTGCTGGAGATAGAAATCAAACCCAAGTGCTCTCAGCTCCTCTAAAGTCCTCATCCCCTTACCACTGCACCGTTCCCTTCTCTGTTGGGTAACCCAGCTCTGCCAGCATTTCTGCTTGTATTTATTACTGACTAGCAGCAGGACATGAGCAGCGAAAGCTGAACCCACAGGTTAATCCTGTGCACAAAATAGCAAGAGCAGGAGAGATGTAGTGAGCCCACGAAAACCAAGACCAGAGCTGGACAGTTCATTGAAGAAGGAAAAAGTTCACAATCTCCTTTTCCATCCCAAGCTGCAGGCTTCTCTAAGGGCAATAGGTGTATAATTGTCCAATAACTGTGCTCTGAAACCTTTGTTTTTCAGCAGAGGCTGGTTTTCCACACTGTGTGCAAGTATGCACAATAAGAACCAGACGCATCCTGGGTGGTACGGAGACAGTAAGCTCATCAGGAACCGTGTACTCTACCATATGAGACATCGTTTTATTTGATGCCAAAGAGGAAAAGGGGGTGGGAGGAAAGAGGATATGTATAGTGTGTTGTCTCCCTCCTCTCTCTGCCCAGGCACAATCAATTTTTGTAAACTCACAGTAGAGCCTGTTTCCACCCAACGGGCACTTGCGCAACTCTTAGACATATGTTCTACGTCTTGACAAAACATCATCAGAAACAACTTACAGCAAATGCAACTGCCTGTTCTCCTGAAATTTCTATTAGGAACATTATTGAAGGAGTGAAAAGCAATCAGTAAGGATCTTATAAGACGCTTCACAGCACGCATTTAAAAAAAGAAATCTATAAAAATGTGTACAAACCCAATATTATAAAGTTATGTTTACATCGAAGAACTATATCACCAGAGCCAAAAAGTAGTGAGCAATTTTGTTCTAAGCATACTTTTACTGTAACATGTTTTACAACTGTTTGACTGACGTCAAATTCAATAACACATCATTAATAGGATTTTTGTTCGGTTTCTACTCAGCTGTTTTTCCTGTTTCAAATCTCTCCTTATAAATCTCAAATTAGATTTTATATAAGGGGATTTATCCATGTTTACAAGAAAATATGAACACAGTTGATGCTTGAAATGATACACCGTAAAAATGCATCAGGATGTGTTTTTATCATCAACAGGACACAAGTTGATGCATTGCAGCCTTACGCTACGGTTATTGCTGGATAAGGTCAGGGCCATCATTCCTAGCAACTTCTTCAAAGGGAGGAAGAAATCTGAGAAGCAGTAATTCCACAAGGAAAATGTGAATAAAGAGATCTATATATTAAACAAAAGGTTGCAGTGTAACGAGGGTGCAAACAATGAGAAATGTTTTCTCATTTTTTGCTGTGCTCCCACCAGAGATCAGGGTGGCAACGAGTCAGTCTTCAGTTCTGCTGCAACCACAATATTACCTTCATACAGAAAAGAAAAAAAAAAAAATGGCGAGGTGGCAAAAGGAAACCTACAAAGGGCCTTGTAGTGAATGGACTGAGCAAAGGGAGCATAAACACAGAGGACAGCCATGATCTGGGGCATGCTGCTACCTGACCCCTAGGAAAATGGAAAAGATAAAGTTTAGGTTGGCAGCCAAGAGAAACAACCCATCAGGAAGATGTATGAGCTCACGGTGTAAGCTCCCACGGGTAAAGGTAGAAAAGCAGTTTCCTGCTACTCTTAAAATCACCAAAATGGCTTTTTGGGAGGGCACAGTCCTGCGCGGGAGAAGCCAAAAGCAAGGCAAGATTAGGGGGATCAAGAAGATTTCTCTTGTTTTGGCTTTACTATACCTCACCAGGAGGTTTGCTGACACTATAGCAGGACCAAGACCCACCTTTCTGAAACATCCGAAGCCAGAATACCCCCTGACAGGTTGCCCTGCTGCCTCCCCCATGCAGCCCAGCACCACACAGGGATGCAGGATGGAGCCCGTCCCTACACAGGGACTGCGAGAGGAGCCGTGGGGAAGGCAAGGAATTAATGAACGGCAATAGGCACCACGCGTCTTACCTCCAGGTGATTGGTAGGAGGCCAGCACATGTTGGAAACGATACTTTTTTTACTATTCGACATATCTAAGTACGTGTTAATGAGTGCTTGGCCCCGAGCCCACTGCCAGGGAGGAGCTGTCGATCAGTACAGCCAACTTTCCCAGCAGCACTGCAATCTGTAGGAGAAGCCAGGCACTGGGGAAGGGCCAGTTTTATAATCACAGAGAAAAACTTTGGGACAAGGGGAAAAGAAAAAAAAAAAAAAACAAAAAAAAAAACACCCACCCCAAACCACCCTACATTGAGCATCCTCCCAAAAGGTGCAATTTGGTAAGAGTAAGCAACCCCAGCTAACAAAGCCCCTTCCTTGGGACTTTTGTTGACACATTGGTGCAGATGTATAAAATGTGCAGGTTTTGAGTTAGGATGAGGGTTGGTGGCACAGTGGTGACAGGAAAGGGAGCCTAGGAGTTGGCACCCTATCAAAACCAGGGCTGTGGGTCAAGCTTCAGCACACAGTAATGTCCCGGTACACACCGAAACATCACCCACCCGAGACCAGCTCTGAGACACTGGAGAACACATCTTGGTTTCTGAGCTCTAACAGAAAACAATGATGACAGATTTGCCACTGACTAAATATCAGAAACACACACCAAAACACACCAGCATCAGGACTGCAATGGAGGATGACACCTGGACCACATCTGACCTGTGCTAATTTTTTCACTTGGAGCCTGTCCCACCAGTCACTCCAGTATGAAGCAATGACAGGGCGGCAGGAGCCCCAACAAGGAGAAAATTAACCACCCCAGCGCTGAGCATCAAGGTGCTTGTGCGTGCTGATGAGGGTGGCTCAGCCGTAAATCGTATCCACCACATAAACGCCACAAGTGAGAAGAACCAGGGGAGGAAAACCCTAATAAAACCTCAAGACCTTGGTGTTACGTTAGCATAGGTGTGACTGCAACAGGACTGTGCCGACATCGAGGGAGAAGAGACATCAATGCCTCAGCCCCGCAACACATCTTTGAGGTCCCCTCCCCTCATCCAGCCTCCCCCAACCCAAACCCATCCTAACTGCAAACAAATGAAAAACAAACTTGGACTCTCAAATGACTAATTTTAGTTTTGGATTTGTTCCTTTTTTTACTCCCTCCCCTAAAAAGAAAAAAAAAAAAAAAAAAAAAGGAATAAGGCTAGGAGGTATAATGAAAGCAGCATGTGAATGCAATAAACCAACTGCAGAGCAACCTAAACACCCATGTGTAGCTGATCTGAATTATGTCAGGTTGGGGGAGATTCACAGCACGGCTCAGCTCCGGCTTTGGCACACAGCACCGCACACAGCCTGCATGGGAGATGGGCACATAGCTGCACCCACAAAACCCCAAACTGCCAGGTGTCACAGAAATGAGACATTAATGCTTGTATTTTTTTTTTTCCTCCTTCTACCACTCATTTCATTTTTGGACGTTGCTTTTGAGATGTGCTTCCCATCCCTGACAGCATCCTTCGCTGAGCCAAGAGCCCCAGTCCAGCTGGGGGGCAGACACGCAGCTTTCCTTGGCAAAACTCCTTTTCCCTGTAAGATTTGAAAGAGACCAGACACCCCTACTTGCCATGTCACACTAAAGCAAAAGGTATTTGCATGTCTTGGGTCTTTGGGTCATTTTCCAGAGCCACAGCTAGAAAGCCAGCAGCCCCGTGGCACATCTCCTGCTCCGTGAGTTGGAGACGCTCAACTTGACAGCAGCGTGTCTGCGCTTTCAGGCAACGTGGGAGCATTTCCAAAAGGAAAACCACAAAAAGAGTGCCTCTTAACAACACAGGATACCCCGGTGCTAACAATAAGCTTTTAGCAATTTAAATTTAAAAAAAGCAAGCAGCTCCCAAATTGCCCGTGCAACAGTGAGCTCTGCGTTCAGCTGGTGTTTCGGAGAGAAACGTGCTTTAGGTACAGCAGGTAAAGAACAGTCCATCCCTTGGCTCTTTGGGTTTCCCACTCCAGGCAGTATTTCACATACCACGTGAAACATCAACGCTTTGTGCTTTAAGCAGACAAAATTTAGTAATTATAAATGCAATACTCCAGTAACATGAAGATTCAGCTGGATTCATCTCTTTGCATTTCCAAACAATAAGGCAATTATTGTCTTATTAAAATAAAGGACATCTGTGTATTTTAACAAAGTTAATACAGCTCTAGCGATGACTACCAAGACCACAACCTAGAAGGGCTTGTGATCATTTTATAACTAAAATAAGCCATCGTTTCACCACACGGCCCAGGGCAGATTGCTCTGGGCTTCCCTCTGCCTTTGTCAACACAGCTGAAAATCCAGGTAAAAGGAAGCTGAGAACCAGAGGCTACTTCTCAGCTGGTCTCTCCTGGGTAAACCAAGTACAAGAACCTCAGTCACACCGGCACAGCTCAGCACCAGCCCAGCACCGAGCATTCACATCCATGAGCAGGAATTGGTGGAGCCCACTCCACGCCCTCTCTCACCTCTGTCTCTCTCTACCTTCCCAGTGCATCCCCTTGCCCTTTTTACACAGCAGCGGGTTTGAGGTTTTTGTCTAGAAAACAAGCAGCTGGCCACATACAGCCTTGGTTACTCCATGCAGCAAGAGGGCTGGGGCAATTACCCCAGCGTGCCAGGGGAGAAGTGTTTCCTCAGGTGGCAGTGCCAGCTGGTACCCCACCAGGACCTGGCCCAGCCTCAGAAGAGCCACTTCCACATTATTTTCACTAACTGAGTCAGTTCCCAGCCCATTTCACCACGCAAAGCGGCAGATGATACTTATGCTGGCACTGATGCTGCAAGAAGCATCGGTCGGACGACAGCTTGAAATAACTCCCTACTTCAGTAGGGTAACCAAGAGCAGACCTTGGCTCCTGCTTCTTCCAGCTCCTTTGTAGCTCTGGATCCTAAAATAGAGCTAGGGATATGGTTCGAAGTTCTGAGGTTTTCGTTGTTGTTGTTGTCTTTTAAACTCCAGTCTCGGAGTCTATTTGCAAAACCACAGACCAAATACAAGCCATTCCGCAGTCATGATACTTTGTGGTAAGATTTAAAAAAAAAGTTTGGAAGGACCTCTTGGTACACTACGCACATAATATTTCAAAGCCACGTATAACTTCATTATGTAGTAAATCAAAATGACTTCAGCATTTAAGCAGCACAATATTCCGTGGCAGAGGGTTTTTTTAAACATTTGTCATATTACAGAATTTACAGTCGTCCCAAACACGAAACATGGGCTGCAATCACGCAAGCCCATCCGCAGAGCCAGTATGCGCACAGAGCATCACCAGCTGCGGCGAGGTTAATGAGGACAGTGAGGTTCCCTCGCACGATGGGGCACGCAGAGCTGGGGCTGTGGCCAGGACTCCCCTATGTGCACCTGCACTCCACCTTTCTCAGATGTTTTGCACTAAATAAAGTGACAAAAAGGCAGGATGTTAATGTTTTTAATTTCTGGAAAGATGTTCATTACAACATCCATGTATTATTTTATATATGTATATGGATGCAATAGATCTGCACACACATAGAGAGATAAATTACATCAGTTTATATATGTGTGTATAAATATATACACATATATAGAAGAAGTCACATACGTATATGCAAGAGCAACACTTTGCAGTGACATCCCACCAGCTTTGCAATATACTGTATAATGCAGATCTGCTCAGAGCCGGGGGTGGCAGTGAACTGAAAACTGGCTTTTGGCTGACCAAGATGGTAACTCCGTTCTTCATCCATGAATTCAAAGATATAGATAGAATTATTCCTTCCTTCCCTTTCACAGAAGTGAGGAGAAGAAAATCACCTCCACCACCCCCCAGTGACAGAAAGCTTGAAGCCTGGTTGATCTGCCAGCAGGATCTCTTCCTCATGAACCCCAAAAGCCCACCACAGGGCTTCTTCCCTTCCACAGGATCCTGCTCATCGCCCTCCATCAGCACCTGCAGGATTAAATCTTGAACAGAGGGATAAAATTGAGGTGCTAAGCCTCCAGACATCCATCCCTGTCCCTCAGGATACCCTGCTGCTGCTGAGTTTATGCTGCTGAAGGTTCCCTGTGGACAATGGGATACGTTCTCTGACATTACGATACA
>NW_010104887.1:0-2756 GCF_000699245.1 Pterocles gutturalis | reverse complement strand
GAACTCGTCTGTTCAGCCCTTTCTTCTTTCGTCACATTGGGAATATCTACAACTAAACAGACCAAGAGGCCTCTCCCTTAAGAAGAGGGCTACCCTTCAATTGCCTGGTGGCACTGAAGGTTACTGTATTCACACCAACCAACATTTCCCATTGAATAGTTCTTCAACCAGACCATTTCTTCTTTAAATCAGAATAGTTTATCAAATACATCCAAGTCACAAAAATCAACATTTAGAGTCCCCCAGCAATTTTCCAACCATATCAGGTGCACTATCACTTTCTTCCTTAAAGGTAGTTGTGTCAAGGACTTCTGCTACGTCCTTTTCCACCCACTCAAGCACTATCTTGCTCATGCAGGTGCTTGGGCACAGTTAGCAAAGCCTGACACACGTAGTGAGATTAGCGTGCTAAAACAGGCATGGTTTAAGATAGAAAATGGTCTTTGTATCCTGCCTTACTGGGTCATTTTAACCCTGACCTTGGTCTTCTAGGACTTCTTAGAAACAGGACCTTCAAAACTAATTCAGATTTATTCCCTGGTTGGCTGCCAAAGACAACACCACCAAGGTCTAGTTATTGGCACAGTTTCTAGCAAGACCCTTGTAATTCCCCAAATTGTACATTCTCTGGCTGAAAATGAAAACAAGTAGTAAGCCCACACTTTTTTCCTGAAAACGTTCTCCTTGGAAACTTGTTGTGCTTGGAGCTACGCCACTTGAATCCATCAGAGAGGAGAATCCATTTATTTGCACATCAAGTACATCTTATTGTTTCTGGATGTCAATATGTAAATTGTCAAGTAGAGATTTATTTTTCCACTAGCTTAACTTTTTCGCTGCTCTATAATTACCATAATCCACGAAATGGCATGTGTTTCAAAGAGTTCCATTTTAGCATGCTACAGTCACATATGATCAAGAAGATCTAATTAGAAGAATCTCCTACTGGTATTTAGGATCTTATTTTATTTTTCAGTTGACACAGAACAAACCTCTCCTTGGCTCCAAGAGGTATTTGACATCTCTTAAAATAAATCTTTATTAGGAAAAAAAAAGGATTAGTGACTACTAGTCTTTCTATACTGATCAAAACACAGAAACACGCGTACATATTTTGTCAATGGCATCACTCCAGCGCTCAGATTAATCAATTCCTGTACAGCTTAAACATGTATCATCAGGGCAGAGTTATCAGCTTAAAACAACATACATGAAGAGAAACTCAGTAAAATCAGAACTCCAAAGAGAAGGAAGAAAAGAAAGCCACCAAGAAGGGTCCAAAATGAAGTGCGATGACTCAACAGAAGCAGCTCCTTCAGCTGACAGACACGAGTGTTGGCAACAGCCCTGGCTTCTCAAACCTCCACTGCACCAGAGATGCTGCACAGGGCATCCTCAGGAGAGGCAGGCAGCAGCTGTGGAGGCGACTACTTTGGCAGCACATATCAAAAAGCTGTCAGAAAGGAATAGTAATTGGAAAACCTCTACAGTGACTCCTAGTAGGAGTCAAGGTGACTTGGGATATCAAAGAAAGTTCAGAAGACTCTGATCCATGGGACCCGACCATGCCCCAGGAGACCTGGGTGTACTCACTCGTGCCTGTCAGTAGCAACTTGCTCAAGGTAGTGATGCTGTAGCCTTTGGTAAGTAATTTCTTTCTGTGCCTGTGCCCCTTAGAAGCATTTTTCATTTGTTTAAATATTCATTTGTTCAGGACAATGCATACCTTCCTATAGTTTGGGTTAGTATCTCAGGCTCTGTGCTTCCTAATTAGATGCTGCTGCTAATAATGAAAGGACACAGGCATATGGGATGGAGTTAATTTACTCCTCAGATGTCCTATTGGCTGCTTTCAGTTATCACACAAAAGCTCGAGGCTGTATGTGTAGCTGAGGAAGACCCAGCTATCCCTGAACAGCACAAAAAAGTTTCTTTCAAGCTGTCATGATCTACTATAAAAACTGTAGATAATTATTTTGCAAATCACAACAAATGACTCCATGTCCTTCTACTACTCCGAAGATGCGGGTCTCATGTTCTCACAGAAAGCAGCCTGAAAAACTCCAACGCAATACCAGGCTTCAATACAGGAAACAGACAAAACCAGTAAAAGCCCACAGCCTGGACTGACAGCTGTTCATCACTGAAAGCCCACACGATATCCTGCATTTCTGCTCCTGAAACTGGACACTGCAGCTGGACTCAGCACTGGGGAAAGCCAAGAAGTCTTAGAGTTTAGTGCGAGTCTGATGGGATGTCTACTGGCCTACAAGGGACAGGAGAGCGGGGTATCTATTTAAGAATCAAACCCCACTTTTCAACAACAAAACCTCCACGTTAATCGCAGCTAACACTCTACAATACTAAGGCAGGTGGGAAATCTGCCGTTGCATTTCACTGAAGGCTTCAGACTTACCTACAGCAGCGACCCATCAGAGAAAACGCAACACTGCATTTTTGTGATCTTCAACTTCATAGCCACAATGCTTTCTGGAAGATAGCCCTGACACTTTTCTTCTAAAAACAACTAGTAAAGGCACCTGCATGCAAAAACATTTCCAGAGATCCCTTTAGGTAACAAGGAGCAGCACTGCCACTTCACAACACAGACACAGGAATACATTTAGGAAAGGTTTGCTTTCTGTTCAGAAGTTTAAAACTTTGATAGAAATCATTTCATGCTTTGGAATAACTAATATCCTAATATCTCAGGAACACGAGCACTTGCAGGCTAAAGCATTCGTTCTATAAGCAAA
>NW_010104886.1:516-3787 GCF_000699245.1 Pterocles gutturalis | reverse complement strand
TGAACCTCAAACTCACAAATAAGGAAGAATTTGTTGAGGATGTGGAGACTGAAGGCAGCCTTTGCAGCAGGTGGATTCATTAAGATTAAGTCTCATCTGGAAGGAATTGTATTCACCCTCCATGAGACTGCCCCATGACATGACTCGAAGTACAGTAAGTGGGTATGGTCAGGAGATTAACTTCAAAATCATGGTTCCGATCCAGACTAAGGAAGCACGGTGACTTTCCCAAGGCTATGAGTAAGGCCAGAATTTCTCATCACAGTCATGATCCCTGCATAACTGCACCAGGTATTTGTGTGAGGGAGCTTTTGCAGGTCTGCAGCTAGGATGTACTGTGCAGATACATTTTCAGTGTGCGAATAAGTCATGGCCTTAACAGAGAGGAAAAGCATCTTTAAAAATCAAGTTTAAAATGAGCAAGGCAGATACTCTGCAGGTTTGTGGGGCTAAGATGGATTATGTTGATATAACTTTTGATGATAACAATAAACAGAAATGACTGGTGAATACGCTTAAACTGGAAATGTGCTAGAACCACACACCCCAATGTTATTTCACATACCAGCAGGCAGACCTTACTGGGGGAACTTTGTTGCTGTCCTAACACTCATCTGAAACCAGATATGCATCTTCCACTCTTGTCTTGCTAGAGGAACCTCTATCCTTCTGGTTGTGAAGGCTCAACAGGGAACCTGCCACTTTTGCAATCTAACATTACAGTGTAAATGGTTGTATTCCCTTCTTATATATGTGCAAAGCTTTTTCTCCTGAGGGTATTTTGTCAGCATTATACAGAGTTTAAACAAAAACTTATTGATTCTGACAATATTTCTCACTAGGGACTTTAAAGTTACATAAAACTGTAGAAATAATGCCGCATGTTTATTTTAAGGACCAAGAACAGCTGATGGGATTTTATTTGGTCTGAATGGGATGTTAACGGGTAGTCAGCAGAGGAAACTACCTGTGGGTATTCACTTTCTCTCTCTCTTAGGGATTGTGATCAGGAAGTTTTGATTATTTGGGGGTTTTTAAAATTTTTTATCTGTGAACCCTAACATGCTCTGTTCAGGCAGAAACCGGTGTATTTTAGACATTTGCAGCAGGAGAGGGTCTTAATATAGATTTGAAACTAGAGAAGATATTACTAATTTTAAATTTCTGTCCAGGTATGCAGCTCTGCATAGCTCTAGTCTAAATCATTTTGTATGAGAAGTAAAAGGTTCTGAGCCTGCAATTTCAAGCTTGTAATGATGATTTCTTTATCTTCTCTGATGTGATGTAGGAAAAAACATTTTCACCATGAGAGTGGTTCAACATTGGCAAAGCTCCAAGAGGCAGTGAAATCTCCATCCCTGGAGAGTTTCAAAACTAGGTAAGTTTTGAGCAACCTCATCTAAGTTTGAAGTTGAGGCCTAGGGAATTGACCTAGATGACCTCAAGAAGTCCCATCCTACCTTAATTCCCACACAAGTAATAAGTGATTTTGTTGTAAATCTGCTGCCCCTTGCTCAGACCTCTCACTCAACAGTGTTGTGATTGCCCTGTGGGGTGTGCTCTTACGGGAAGGAAAGGTACCACCTTGCTTACCTTCTTAATTTGAAAAAGCTAAATTTAAATCAAACCACTGTGATGTATTGAGTGATGGAATGGCTACTGTGCTGGGAAACCAAGGGATTAGGTACCAAGCAATGACATCTACATCTGTGTTTGCAGTGGATGGTCATCACCCAGAGCCATTAATAGTCTAAACAGAGCCTGTAGATATTTCTAGAAAACAATTTAGACAGCTTTTCCATGTTTGCAGTGTACAGTTGTGAGACAGCCTGATGGTTGAACAAGTGAGGGCAGGAGCTGGTGCAGGCTTCAAATTGGAGGACAATCTAATACAATTCTTCACTGGTGCTGCCTGACAGAGGAAACTGGGCTCCATGAACCCATTTTTTGTCTGAGAATCTCCAAGTGGAGGCTGCTACTGGATGACAAAGCAGCTCTGCCATATGCAACACCTTTCTTTATGAGAGGCAGTGCAATGGAGTTAAAACTGAAGCGTCCTAAAGTACTGAAACAGAAAAAAGTAAATATGCCTCCCCCCTCCCAGTGAATTTATCTTCCTCAGCCAGTTACGAGTTCTCAGTGTGCAAGCTTTCAAGAAGCTTGCTTGTACACCTGCCCAGGTTCGTGCTTGCGCTGGAGATGCTCTTCACCCCTCAGACCAGAGAGGTACAGCCCTCCCATCCCTGGCTGCAGGGCAGTGTTGTGACAGCCAGATCCAGGCTTCCTCTGGTGGGGCAGAGGTAATAAGGCCAGCTATCCACTTATGTTTAGTAATCTAAATCAGGCACAGAAACCACAGCCCCAGGAACTTTGCTTTTAGGTACAGATGTCAAGACTTCACCCAGCAGATAAGATTCCTGTACCTGCTGTGCCACCCCGAGGCTGGGACAGGCGCCGCAATCTTCTGGGCTCTCCAGCACCCTCCAAGGGAAAACCAGACCTGTTAAAGAGCTCACTAGGCATCCTTTTCATTAAAGAGATTTTCTTTTCTCCCTCCCTGTTTGTGCTCCTCTTCAATCGCTATAAACCACCCTGGGACACCTCTGCTTCGACTGCTGCTTATCTTCTGATTTCTGAGGGATCAGCTGGGTATTAGAAGTGCTCAGTGTTGAAGTGCTTTTTTATCCCTGTGGTTTAGTGCACCTGGCTGAACTTCCTGACAAATCTCCCCAGTTCCATGACTATGGCTTACTGCAGATATTGAAGAGATACCCTTGCTCCAGAAATTCTAGATGAACTTCAGAACTTACTGATGGCAGGGTTGCTTTTGTGGTTTTCTTTTTCCATGCAGAAGTGCCTTTTTTTTTTTTTTCAATTTTCCATGATGTTATGGGTTGTTTCTTTATTTTTGTTAAACTCTTCCAAATTTCACATGGACAATTTTAAAATAATTTTTTTTAACTGCCCTTTAGATGAGAAAATAAGCTTACTACCACATAAAAATTAAATTATCCAAGTGATATCTCTGTGTTTCAGGAATCATTCCTACAGCTTTGAAATCAATGTCTGTCTGTCTGTTTGCCTGTGTGTGGGGATTTTACCTTGTCTTTCTCCTCTGGGACAAGGTCTTCCCAAAACCTTAGGTCTTTTCAGATTAGAAAATGCAACTCCCATTCATTCCTTGTAAGTATTTTTTAAAAAATATACAGGAAAGCTACATAATTAATCAGAAAAGAGTTCTGGTTTCCAAATAGTTGAGCTGTATCTCTCC
>NW_010104886.1:0-485 GCF_000699245.1 Pterocles gutturalis | reverse complement strand
GCCCCCCCTGCCCCCCCCCCCCCCCCAACTTCTGTCTATATTCACCCATTGAGTAAAGCCAGGTACATGCAGTAAAATAGGCAGGCAGGGATTTAGCCCCAAATGTGTCTCCCTAGCTTTCAAAAATATTAATGGAGCACCTACAGAAGCTGACAGCAGGCTTAAAATGTGGCCATCCAGCTGGAAAACCCTTTGACGAATTTCTTAAATACAGATCACAATGTGTTGCTCTGTGTGTTGCTTTTCATGCTGACATTTTTCTAAAGAACACCTACATAAGCACCCCACTACACACATCAGGAGCAGTCTGCACATTGGAATCAAACAAATTTTATTTCCTATGCATTCATTCAAGGTTTCATTGTGTAAGGATTCTTCTATATTAAAAAGTGTTGAAGTTTTTTCCTTCAGAAGATAAATTTCTAGGTTTTATATTCTCTGTAGAAAATGTGTATGCTGGTTTTGGCTTTTGCTTTACCTATTAA
>NW_010104885.1:0-4893 GCF_000699245.1 Pterocles gutturalis | reverse complement strand
TAGTGGTTTGGCAACTTCATCTGCCAGTTCCCTTAGGACCCGTGGATGTATCTCATCAGATCTCATGGACTTGTGCACCTTCAGGTTCTTTAGATGGTCTCAAACCTGATCTTCTCCTAGAGCTGGCAGTTCTTCCTTCTCCCAGTCACTGCCTTTGCCTTCTGTGACTTGGGCAGTGTGGCTCGAGCTCTTGCCAGTGAAGACTGAGGCAAAGGACTTGTTAAGTACCTCAACCTTCTCAGTATCCTGGGTAGACAGGTCTCCTGCTTTCTTCTGGAGGGGGCCCACATTTTCCCTCATCCTCCTTTTGTCGTTGACATACCTATAGAAGTTCTTCCTGTTACCCTTAACATCCTTGGCCATATTTAATTCTATTAGGGCTTTAGCTTTCCTACCCTGATCTCTGGCTTCCCGGACAGTGTCTCTGTATTTTCCCCAGGCTACCTGTCTTTGCTTCCACCCTATGTATGCTTCCTTTTTTTGTTTGAGTTTGCTCAGGAGTTCCTTGTTCATCCATGCAGGCCTCCTGGCATTTTTGCCTGCCTTCCTCTTTGTTGGGATGCATCGCCCCTGAGCCTGGAGGAAGTGATCCTTGAATATTAGCCAGCTTTCTTGGCCCCCTCTTCCCCTTCTCAAGAAATGCCCAAAATGGCACAATATAGTCAGTGTACCTGGCTGTATCCAGAATAAAAAGCTTTTTCCCCCCCTTTTTTTTTTCTCCTACAATCAATGTTTATGTCTTCTATCTCTAGTCCAGAGTTATAATAATTGTTTACACAAGCAGGTTACTTGCAAAGTGAAGTTCTTTAGAGCAACATGAAGCATAATCCCAACACATTTTAAATGTACACCATTTCATCTGAAAAACAAAAAAAAACATCAAAAAATGTAACTGCGAGTACCATTATACAAATATGTTTCTCAGTTTTCTTAAACTTATGGAAGAATGGTCTTGCAGAGACATATGCTATAATTTGGAATATGCAACTGCATACAAAAAAGTGTTTTCAGTAACTATAATTTTGTTGCTTTAAAATAACAGTTTCCTTTTTATTGTTTAAATATCTCAGAAATATGAAAGAAATAATGCTGAAAATTTGAAACATCTACAGGGTTCATAAATCTTTGTGGGCAGCCCTTTCTAATTTTTTTTTTCTTTCATTTTAGTAGTATATAGGTATATGAAGCTAACTAAAAGTAAATGAGACATGCATTTGACACTTAGCTGAGAAAGAAATTATCTTTCTGATGCTGAAAAGCTGCCAGGAAGAAAGGCCCTACGTTTATTAATCATACTTCTGACAACTGAAGAATGAAAATGCTTCTTGAAAATACCAGAGCTATTTTAAGTAGCACTAATTGTCCATGATCTGGTAAGGCAGATATTCACTGACAGCCAATGATCCTGATTTCCCTACACTGCTGCCCTGGAACAAGTAAGAGAACCCATGTGGACTTCATCTGATATGCAGTCTACCAGCAGATCACTACAACTCTTGCTTAACATTAGTATTTTCATAGAACTTTGTAAAAGACTGAAACACTGACAACTACAATTGCTCTCTTCCTAAAGTCACAAAAGATCAATTAAGCCTTCCAAGAGAGAGGAAAAGAAAACATAAATGTTAAGATCAGGAAGTAAATATTTTGGAAACAAAATGTTTCATTGAAGAAAAATATAAACTAAAACTAACTCATTTAGCTGTTGCCCATACTGATCAGAGAGACAAGCCTACTTGGGAGAAGAAAAACACTGGCCAAGCAGTTGGGGTTTTGTTTGGGTTTGGGGTTTCTTTTGGGGGGGGGGGGGTGTTTGTTTTTTGGTTAATTCTAGTTTTGCTTTTTTTTTTTAATAGGAAACAAAGTTATGGATGTCAGTGTGTGGTTTTTTTATAGAAGTCTTGCCTTGTTTCTTTCACTGCACAGTGCATGTGCATGTGGACTGTGGGCTAGGAAGAGATTATAGCTGTATGGATGAAATTATTTCCATGCTATTTGACCTCAGGGCCAAAGAACCATGCCATTCTTATTTTGCTAGGATAGACACAGGTCTCATTCCTCCAAAGCCATAAGACACGAAATTTGTTTGCAGCTTATTTCAAGTCTAATGTTGAGTATTTTGCAGAAAGATGTCTGTCAGCGCATCAGTTTTGCCTTCACTAGCCAGTTAGCAGAGAACTGATTCTGCCCGATAACTAATTTTAGTAAAGAGAAACTTAAGAGCTGTAATCTTACTTTGTTTTGTAGATTATATTTATATAATTACATGCACTATGCCTATACGGTATCTGGCTTGTAATTATGAATATGGTGTTGCAGCTGCTTTCATAAATGCAAAGCTGTTTCAGGGAAACAATAATTTTAAAAAATCGTATCTGAATAATATAACAAGCAATGATATATGGAGAATTTTCAGTTTAGATAAGTGTTGAAAAGTACAGATGTGTAATAAGAGAGTCTTAACCAAAATATCTGCCTTCTTGGCCAAATTTTCCAGCTCTGTATAATGTAGCTCTGCAGTCAATTGCAGACAAAATGTGTATTCAATGAGACTTCAGTTTATATTCAATGTGATACCAAACTGCTCAATTTGGAGTCATACATACTGTTATCAACCGTGCCTTAAGCTAAACTGTAAGCCTAAAATTGAATGGCAAGTTGTCCTCCTCACTGCATCTAGATTAGGGAACCCAAAAATGCTTCCCAGCTTCTTTCTTTTTCCCTGCTTCCACTCCTTAATGGAAGCAGTTGTCCAACACACTAAACTCCTCTGCACCACATATAAGTATGGTTTTCTCAAGGTTGCTAGATATACTGGGGTTAATGAAGCTATGGCACCCAAAGACTGCCAGTCTGGATGACCAGTATCCTGAGGCATGCTGTGGCACAGCTCAGGAACTATGGACATGACCTGTTAATGTCTATGGTTAGACAGAGCATCAGTCTCTTGTGAGCTTTGTAGTTGTCTCTTTTTTCTGCCAGACTACCAGTATCACAGGAACATTTCCTTAAGTAGCATCTGACCAGTTCTGATTCGTATCAAATTTATATCTAGCAGGAGTGTTTTACATAAGTGGGATACATTCCATCAATATGTATTTGAGCTTTCAGAAAAGAGTTTGCATGAGATTTCTTTGCAAAGCATTCATTTTTTGACAAAATTGACTCAAGGAGTCCACCAGTCTAGTATTCTTATACTGCTTTCTACACAATTTGTCACTAAAAATGAGTAACAGGAAGAATAATGCAGTCAGTATATGATTTAATTTGAGTTTATCTTAACTACAGTAGAATTAATTCTCTTTTTTTATTTGAACCATCTGCAGTTTGCAAAAATAAAATCTCTAAAATTTGTGGTGAACAAGCATAATGAAAAGCCTCCTGTTATGCTCAGATGGCATTTTCTAGGTACTTAAAAATAGTCTTTCCTTTTCTTAGCTTTTTTTTTTTTTTTTAATTCATTGGCATACTGAGACACACAAACTATGCAGGTTTGGCAGATATAATAGCTCATCTTAGCACCTATGGAATACCAGCAAGTTGAGTATCATATAAAAGATGAAAATTTAAAGAAACAATTGTATCTGTATTTTCATGAATGAAGCTTTGTTTGATGACTGGCTAATATAAGTCACTTTGTAATGAAATCCAAACATATTTGTGCATTTTTAATTATTTATACAAAGCTAACCATAGCTGAAAAAGCTCAAATTCTTACCAGGCCCTTAAACAGCCTCTTTATTTTAGTATGCATTTCCCAGATTGCATCTATCTTATTATTAAACTCAAGTTATTTCAAAAGTATTTTGTAATGGTGGGTTCCTTTTAAATATTAATTTCTTATTAATATCCTTTACCAATATCAGTACCTTCTAAAATAAGTAGAAGGAATAATATTTTGTGATAAACTTTGCTTTGAATTTTTTTGTGATATGAGGTCCTTCTCTGTTCTGCCTAAATAAAAAAGTTTTCTCTTTAGTCTTCAGAGCTTTTATACAATTCTCAAGAAAGTAATTTCAGTTCCCTCCCTCCCAGATCAAATTAATTTTATCAGGCATAACTTAATTAATATTATTTATTGTACATGCAATGTACAATAAATGAATACATCACTAAATAAACACATCAAAAATCTAATCATATGAACTGCATTGACAAAAAATTAGTGTTATACATTTGGCCTTAAGCAGGGATATACTGTTTTGACTTTAAATAGCTCCTTCCCTTTCTCCTTTACTTATCAGTCATTAGACATAGCTCTAATGCCAGCCTTTTTCTTCTGTATCCCTCCATTTCCATAATATGTACACACTCCAGTTTTGTACAGTATGTTTGTCTACCTCACAGATGAATCTTCTCTCTAATAAACTTAACTGAAAACACAAAGTCTGACCTCCTTTAAAACTACAGAAAAATACAGATTCACATCTGAAAAAAAAAAAAAAAAAAAACAAAGACTTTGAATTTCCAAACAGCTTCTATAAAAAAGAAGTATGTTCTTAAAATTTTCCCCTTCACAGGCAAGAGAAAGGTGACCTGGAAGACTGAATTACCTCAGCAGACTAACAATGGATATTTTCTTCTCCTGTTGTTGAAGTTCAGCTGTCAATTGTTAATATAAACATAAAATCTTTTATTTGTTTATCCTGAAATTGCATGGTTTACATCAATGAGGCAAATGAACAATCAGTTGGGAACAGCTGAGCACAAGTAGATATCTTGTAAGATATACAAATATTGGAGTCTCCTTATATTTTTCTCCCTAGTATATATGTATATGTGTGTGTGTCATAATAAATTCATTCAAATGTATGTGTGTCTGTGCATACACTATGTCTGTAAATGTACACATGGACATGTGGGACTGTAGTGGGTTAGCCCTTGGCTCGGGGC
>NW_010104884.1:16725-17934 GCF_000699245.1 Pterocles gutturalis | reverse complement strand
ATGGTGTCAAATGCTTTACTGAAATCGAGGAAGGATGCATGCAGGGCAGCTGCAGTACTTGTGTGTGCCTACTCAGAACTGGAATGGGATTATCACTTAAGTCACTTGTGCCTTCAAGTGGTGGTTGTCTTTTGAGAACCAATGACATAAACTACGTTTAAAATGAAGATCCCAGATCTTTCTACTGATATAAGTTATTCCTGTCCACTGCCTGTCCACCTTTCCTAAAAATAGTTTAGTTTTTCTGAATATTTTTAAAAGCAGTAGTAGGTCAGGATACTGAACTGGAGTAAGCTTTCCATCATGCTAGTGAAGCATACTGTTGTAATCAACAAGATTAATCATCCAGCAAGAAAGTGTAGTTAATTCACTTGCATACATAACGTCAGGATATATTTAAGATCATTTATGATGCCTTTTATCTGTTCCTCAGGAGTCAAATTAGACAGCAAAAGGTTCAGTGTTGGAATTATTAAGGAAATGTTTTCAATCTGTGTATTTAGATGCCAGGGGATTAAGTGATGTCATTTTGACCCTGTTTACAAAGTGCACAGGAGAAGGTTTTTTGTTCTGTTCTCTCTGAAAGAGAAACATAAAGTTAAGAAATAAGCTACACAGTGTGATCAAGGAGAGCAAAAGATATGTGTTTTTTTTCCTCTCATAAGTGAAAGTAAAATTACGGCTTTTCTGATGAGGTTCATTTTTTATGTTTTTTCTGATGAGGTTCGTATTTGGTTGGGTAACCTGGCAAAACACCATTCCTGATACTGCAATAGTAAAAAAACTTGTGCCAAGCAAGGGGATGTGCAGCATTTTATTTTTGATATTGGGAAGCCTGTTTTTAGCCCAGCCTTTGTCTGGAGTTTTTGCTTGTAGTATAGGCAAAAGGACATTATGTGGGTTCAAACTAGACCCTTGAAAAAGAATACTTTATTCTGAAAATATTAGCTGTTATGCTTAGCTTATTGCTGCAGGTACAAAAGAAAATAAAATAGAAACTCTGCAAACTCCAGATTTGAACTTCTTCTGTCTAGGGAGTCTTGGGCATCCCTAGCTGACTGTTTCATCATAGCTTTGTTATCTGCCATGAACAAGACAGTTCTTTATTAGATCCCAGCCTTTCCATGGCTGCCTGTGGGAGATTTCCATTCTCAGGCCTCCTTCATGTCTCCTTTCTGCAACATCTAGGTGAAGCATCAATGTGCTGCT
>NW_010104884.1:0-16694 GCF_000699245.1 Pterocles gutturalis | reverse complement strand
CCTACAGAAAGGATGTGCACTCTTTTTCTCTGTGACTCCATTAGAGATCAGCTTCCCTGTGATAGGAAAGATGGCATACAGCAAAGTGTGGGAATGCTGATCAGGCTGCAGGCTGCCTTCTTGGCATTTGGATCATTCTTCTTGGTTAAGTACAGGCACTGGTCAACAGTGTCATTTGACCTGCAAAAGTTCCAGTAGAAATTTGAGATGAGACTGAATGCTCTGCTTTATTGAAAGATGTAAGGCACTTTTTTCCCCTGCTTTTGGCTCAGCCTATGAGGATTAAACTCAGCTAGCCAGTACAGAAGTCAGTTTTACACTGAGAGTTTGTCCTGCTGGAGTCAAGTACTTAGAAGTCAGCAGCTCTGAAGGGGATTCACCAAGAGGCCAATTCCTTAGAGAAGCTGTTGTATTGGGTTTTTTTTTTTGTTTCTAAGGAAATTTCCACATTAATCTCCTTGATGACTAAGTTCAGGAGGCGTTTCAGTGTGAAAATAACAGCTTTGAAGTTTTAAGCTATTTCCCTGAAGAGTTTACATTTTGTTCCTAGAGTATTTTTTCCCATGTGCAAGTGATGGGAAATGACATGTGGGTGCAGCTGTTTCTCTTCTCTCATGTTGTGTTTTGCGTTTTACTTTCTCGTTTCCCGCTTCTCAACTTTGAGAGAGATCCATTTGTAGACCTATTAAAAGTTCACAGTTTGGGTACTTTTTCATAATGTAAACCTCTTCATAAAATTATTTGAAACTTCTGTCACCCCAAGAAAGTTCCAAATCACTTTAATTGAGAATTTTGTCCTTGCAAAAATGTTTTTGTGTTCCGTTAAGATCCATGCCAAATCCAGAGGTAGCTTAAGAAGCTCTGCTCCCAGTTTGCTTGATGGATAGATTTTGGACAAGAACAATCTACAGCAGAGTTTCTCCCTTTAGGCATTTTAGCAAATCTCCCAAGTGCTACGTTCTTTGTATCTTCTGTTGTCAGTAAATGGAAAAGCAATTTTGTTGCAAAGCAGAATTAATTGGAGAGGCCCATTCAGTCTGCTAATGTAGAGCTCAGCCAACTCTATGCTTTTATACCCACCGTCACCATTTTTAGTAGTGTGTTTTATCTTTAACAACTCTATTTTTAAATATCAAATAAATACATTAAATAAAATAAGCCCTAGAAAATAAACAAACTTTATGGGAGGAAAGGAAGAGAGGGAAAGGACATGTAATTACTTGCAATTAAATAACACTTTAATTAACATCATTAGCTTGTGTTAGCTCCTCTTTTTTTTTCTGAAATCAAGTAAGTTGAAAACAGAAGCAGCAGTATGTTAAATAGCATATTGTAATCACACTTGTCACAGTATTTAAGAATTACCTTCTTATAAAGATGGACTAGTTTTTTTCTGATGCAAATTGAGTTATTCTTTTATTTTCTATTACTTTGTTTCAGGATTACACCCAGAAAATATGATGTCATTCACACATCTGAACTTGGGCAAAATGCTGGAGCAATCACTGCTGACGCTGGAGATTTAACACTAAATCGAAGGGAAACAAGGACGTCATTTACATTCAGGAAAGTGAGGAGAAGCCCTTGCAATTGCAGTAAGTGTCTTGAGGTGATCTTCAAGTTAGTTTTTTTTTTTGTTTGTTTGTTTTGGTTTTTTTTTGAGCAAACCGGTTTATTGCTTTGGGTAGTTTTGGCAGCTGTGGTAGCCATTCCTGAATGGCTCAGGGTCAGGCTTGAATTGGTTGCATCTGTGTGGTTGCTGGAGTTTCTCTATGCAGGAAGGCATTTGGCTTGCTCCAGAAATCTTACATTTCATTGGGACCTCAAGTGCCAGAATAATGTTTTTTATATGAATGAGACTGCAATTTTGTAACAATTAAGTACATTAGAGAAGGAGAAGCAGTCAGATTTGCAGTAATAGAGCCATGCAAGTGCCTTAGGCCAGTAGAGATAATAGGTAGCTCAATGATTACATGGACTTGAAGTCCATTTGTGCTCTCTGAGCAGAATTTCAGAGGCTGAATTGCAATGATGTCATGATCTTTGATATTAGGACACCGTCTCAGTTTTGAAAACATAAACCTCATTAACACAGCAGGATGAATGATCACTACACATGGTGTCTGGTACATGTGGGCAGGTTGCTTGTTTTAACGTCATCAAACACTTCTGCAGTTTGATCTGCATTTCAGTTTTTAAAAGGCAAAGGAGGAATTAAGCATTTTTGCATTGTAATAGTTCAGTTTAGATTTTATTTTGCTAGATAAGTTTAACCACCAAGGGATTACTTAAATTTTTTTATGTGTATATGTTGCTATGTCTAGTTTACCCATCTGTCTGTGACAGCCAGAAAGAACAGCGAAGACAAGTACAACCTTCATTTCCCCAGGATGAGATGGAGGCCTCAAAGCTGGAGCAAGAATATGTACACAAGGTGTACGAAGACATTGCCAGACACTTCAGCAGTACCAGGCATAGCCCATGGCCCCAAATTGTAGAGTTTCTCAGGTCCCTACCAAAAGGGTCAATAGTGGCTGATGTTGGTTGTGGTAATGGGAAATATCTAGGCATCAATGAGGATTTGTATATGGTAAGTAGTAGCCACTGTCATTTGTTTTCACTGGTACTAGTGTTTGTTCCATTGGGCAGTTGTAGCACATTGGAGCTTCAATTGTGGGAAGAGTGCCAAGAACAGAAAGCTGTTTCCTGATCCAAGATCAAGTACCAACTGTGTTAGGTTTCCACATCTAGTCACTATGTGTTACCCTTTTCTTCTTTCAAAGCCACTTTTGCTTTGCAAGTCAAAATAGATTCATAAAAAAATAGTAGTGGGTGGAGTGGATTGAAAAATCGTAACGTTTTAGCCTTTTTTATTGTTGTTGTTGAATAAGCGTATTAAAAGGGAAAAAGGTTGGGCAGTTTGAATGCTTCCAACAAACTTTTCAGTTAGCTGGTGGGTCGGGAATGCAATGTACGTGTCCTTGAAATCTCCATGGTCAGCACTACTTTTCATGTAGCCTGTTCTGTTCCTTTTGCCCTGGTGGTGTGGCTCATTTGTGAATGATGTCATGCTTGGCTGTCCCACCTCTGACTCTGCATAGGCCCAGTAAATATGCTAATATAAAATTCATGGGGGAGTCTCAACTTAGGCACAGATTTCTGGCCTTTCTCTCACTCCCTTTCCTTCACTTTTAGACAGTTCTGACATCATTCTTGCTGATGTTCTCATCACCTTCCCTGTCTCACAGTCTGTACTTAGCTTTACTTCACTCTCTTCCTATTCAGGAGACATCAAGCACATACAGATATGAACCAAGAGATAGTTTTTATTGCAAGTATTTCAGAGACTTTTTTGCAGGGGTCAAACTTCCTGTTGTTTTTATGCAGAAGAAATCTTTCTGAGAGGTGTGCATTATTCTATCTGCTCTCCCCTGTTCCAGAAATGTATGATTCTTTCATGTGTTTGTACTGTGAAATGCTTTGAAGTCCATCAGGTTTGAAAACTCTTATGTAAGGCAAAACATTCATTATTAATAATAAAAGTCAGACTTGTTTGTCTGTTTCAGGAGTTTGTCCTGCTATTTATATTCAGCTATGAAACATAAGTTGTCATTTACAGCCCTGTCTCTATTTGTAATCGATTTATTTCCATTACTGTTCCTGTAAGCTAGAACAAAATCAACTAATTTATAGGTAGGCGTGTTTGTGCCTGACTGCTGTGACCTGAAAATAATTTTTAATGTTAGTACATTTCAGTCTTTCACTCCTGACTCCTGTAAGAAAAATCAGCAAACCTAACTAGAGAGGAGAAAAGTTTATCAGAGTTCCATGAAAGTCACCTGGTCCTAGAATGAATTTGGTAAATTGCTGTTGTGTAGTTTTGTGGAAGGCTTTTAAGGCCAAATCTATGCAAGATGCTGTGTTGAGAAGTCACCAGCACGAGTCTGTTTTCTGGAGTCCACAGTTAACCAACTACTGGCAGTCAAATGAAAGCCAACCCCTCTCCTCTGTTACTTTATGAGTTAGCTCATTTCATATGTGCCTGCACGAGAAATCCAAAACGTGAAAAATAGCAGTGAAAGGGAGGGAACTTTTAAAGAAACAGTTGATACAGCTGAAAAACAGAATCTGGGAATTGCTTAATTTGGTTGACCTCCCTTAACGTTTTATTTTCTACTGGTGACAGCTAGTTCTTGGTTGGAGATAGACTGTAGATTTTGCATTTGCTTATTTTCATCTGCAAGCCAGCATGGAGTCTCAGGAGAATCGATGTGATTCCTTCTTTCTACTATATTTATTTTTATATGTCAGCCAAAGTGTGGTTGAGGAAAAAATGGTGTATACCATGTTCACAGATATTTTTTTTTTAACTTCTGACAAGGTATCTCGAAGACTAAGAACTAAATTATTGTAGGTGAGAGGAGCAGTGGGGTGTTACACAGGTTTGGACACAAAGGAAGGTAGAACTGTTGGATGTCATTCAGTGCCGATGAAGGGTTATCAGTGGGTGTCACTTAGATCACCTGGCATGGATATGAGTGGTTGCTGCCAGTGGTGACAGTGAGATGATCCAAGGGGACCTGATGGTTTGGAAGCAGGTTAAACTGCAGCAATCTGTTTTCTGCTGAGAAGACAAAATACTTCAGGCACCTCTGGTGCCATTTATTGGATGGAATTTACTGTCACAAAATGCCAGAAGGCCAAGCACTGAGCAGCAGTTACAGGGATTTGGTCAAATTCTTCTGAGACATAAGATCAATTTGTTTGTAGGTAATACAAACCCTCTTTCTTTGACCTGAAGGAAACTGCCAGTAGACAGGACTTAGCAAGACATTTTTTCTTATGGTCAGCTTTTTAGAGAATGAACTGTCCTGATGATTTTTTTTTTTTTTTTTGGTGCATCTTCCTCTAAAGCAACTGGTAATGGCTATTATTTGAAGCAAGGTACTACTTTAAATACTTTGCTATTTCAGTGACTGTGGAAGTGATTGATGTCAGTTCTTTATTTTGTAGATTCTGATTTATTAGAAATGGGTACTCGTTTATTCCTTAATGGGACTTCTACCTCTATTCCCTTGTCATACTGTTCTATAGGAAGTACTGTAGAACAAGTGTTCGTGATATATCAATATTACTACTGGTAGCCCATCTCCTTGAGATGGTGATTGTGTTGCATGAGTCAGCCTTTTCAATTGTTCTTTTTCTCTAGGGGAGAAAGGAGCAGTCTTTTCCACTTTTTGTTGTCCTTCTGGGTTCTTATTTGAGCTCATCAGAAAGGGCTGATTTACGGTCCTGTTTCTCATATTGTGTTACTTCCATTTACCAGGGGTTGGGCATGGATCCAAGAGGGAGGGGTTAAAGAATATGCTTTGTGTATCAGGTGCAACGTTGGGATAAGGAGAATGTTCTCTAGATGCAGGGCATCAGTTTCCTCTCTCACTTATCCCTCTTGACTTGGGGGCATAAAATCCAGGCAGAAAATAAATTGCTGCAGCCTTTCCTTTGCAGCAATTGCTGTGGCTCTTGGTAAGTTTTTATGCGCAGTGCACTGGCATTCTTAGCCTAGGTCCTGTTGGTAAAGAAGCAATAAAGCAATGCTGTGAAATTAGGAGTTATTTAGGGGTTGGGTAGAGCACTGTGTGTACAGCCATGTACCTTGTTGTGTTTTGACTCAGAAATACTGAAAACCTGAGGCGAGCACTTTTTGAAGGCAAGCAATGTCCTCTAAAGGTTCCTGTACGTTTTTAGATAGAATACTTTAAGTAGCAGTGCTAATGGTAGATCAAAGCTAAGTAGCTCTCTTGATGGTTTTAATCTTCAGGGACTGTCTGAAAACATCTCCACTGTGGCCTGTGCTATTGTACTTGCTTCAGTGTCTTTGGATGATTTGGATAGCCTTATCTACTTGAGTATGGTTGTGTGACAGTGAAATGCAGATGAGTCCAGCTGTGCTCAATGAAAATGACAGTGCTGTAATGGCTGCATTATTCTGATACAGTGAAGGAGCAGCCAATTTAATGACAAATTCAGATTAAGAATGTTTGAGCAAGAGATGGAATCCAAGTCTGATGTAGTTAGGAGGACAAAGACTGGAGAAAGATTGAATTTACTAAAGTTTCAGATGACTTTTTCTGTCTTGCCTAGCTTTTTTATTGTTTGAATGAATGCAAAAGAGAGAAGTGGGTTTAGGTGTTTCTGTGTGTGGTGTTTGTCTTATTTATTTATTTATTTATTTATTTTTTGCACAGTCCCCTCCCCACCCAGCTGCATTTGGGGGAATTATGTTAACAGTTTACATTTAAGTGCTTTCCAGCTTAATATTCACATCTCTAAGCAGGGCTTTTATTTTTACAGAATGCTGTTTCAGTGTTACCCATCCCCCCCATCAGCACAAGGGTTTCATTCCAGAGCCATCTGACATCATTGCAATGTATCTCATCAATTTTTATGAGCTTTAGCTCTGTCTCCCAGTTTCCAGTGTTCAGGCAGGCATGGTGATGTGTAAATCCCCACAGGAAATTCAGCATCCTCACGGGGCTAGGGTGTGAGTGAAAGACACTGAAGCCTTTGTATTTTGTGGTTTACGGTTTAAATTGAACTTATAAACTGGTGGGAAATGCAGTAACACACAACTGAAAATGCCATTGGGTAGATATTTTTTCTTTATATATAAAGAAATTACTCTCCTTGACAGAATACAGATGTTAGGAAGAAAAATGATGGCAGTGTAGGAGCCCAAATGCTTTGCTTTAATACAGACATTCCTATTTCTGTAATGCATGTCATTCAAAGCTAATCAGTAATATTGCTTGTATTTCACATGACCTTGTAAGACACCTTTTACTCTGAGATGTGCACTTCTTTATTTTCTGCATTACTGTCCAAAGCTGGGATCTGATAGAACTGCATAAAAGTTTCATTTTCCCAGGGTGTGGGGGAGGAGAGAGGGTGAAGTTTTGCTGTGGTGTGGTTGTATAGTGATGGGTGGGTTTTAGTTACACTGGGTCCTTTTTGATTGAGCACAGATTGCTATCCGAAGGACTTAATAGTGGGTAAACTCAGGAAGCACAAAACTAACTTGCAAAAGTGTATTTGAAGCTGGGTCACTGTATTTTAGTGATAGGAGGGTGAGGCAGAGGAACCTTTCCTGCCCTTTTCTCTCAGTGAATAGAAGTCATTAAAATGATGGGAGATCTGGGATGAAGAGATCTCAGAAGGAACTGGGCAACAGCAGCGCAAAACCAGAATGAATGCTGAACTGCTCAGCGTGGTTCTGATGCTTTGTCGTTGAGAAATGAGCTTCATGTTTTAGTCATGGCACTTTGTTTCCACAGACACCCTGGCTGTACGCAATGGAAGACCAAAACACTGTGTGAAAGGAATGCTAAAAGCCTGACTCAGACCAACTGGAGCAAGGAGATTTGTCTATCTAGCTGTGGCTGTGCTGGTGTCTCTTTTTCTACTTGTGTTTGCTACAGTGTAATTTGGTTTCTTGAGGCTCTCATGCTATTAGTTATAGCTGAGGTGTTTCTCTGGGGAGCCACATAATTCCATTTGGCGGCTGGATTTCAGAATTAGATGTAGTTTTCTTCATCAGTTTCTAATGTGCTGAATCAATCAAGTTTTCAGATACTTAAATTAACTAATTCTACCAGGTAGAGTTAGTTATAATGAAATAACATAGAAAGAAAATATATAATGGTTGGCAACATTGACTTGTCTTTACCTGTCTATTCCAAACCACTGCATTAAGTGGCTTTTATAAAACTTAGTTTAGCTTCTGCTGGCTGAAATGGTGGAGGTGGAGATGTCTGGGAACATGAAGGATCAGGATGGGATCTCTGCCTGTGTTATCCTCATCCCAGGAAACCAGTACAGAGTTCCTGTAAACTCAGACAAATCCCAGGTGTTACATTTGTTTCTCCCTTCCCTTACCCTCTTTTATCTTGGTCTTTTTTGCTAATTTGTTCATTAGTCTAAAGGTTTGTGTTACCCAGTGTGCCCTGAAGAGAGGGTGCTGTATGCCACAATGATAACACACTTTGGCTTCTTTTTTTGTGTTTGCTGGGGTCAGAGGCCTGCATACTAATACAGATTTCCTGGCTTAAAATGAGAGTTGTATGCAGTTAGTGTTTATGTAGACATAATGAAAATCAGTGCCTGAAATCCCTGTAAAAAATCTAAATGGATTCTGAGCCTGAATAAATAGGTGTCAGTGGCCACTCTGGAGCTCCTGTGAGCCATTATCCACGTCACAAAAAGCAGTAAAGAGAGGAGTGGAGGGGTGGACACCAAAAAGTCAGGAATGTGGGAATGGCTGCCAGGAATAAAAATCCAAGAAACGTGAGAAACTGACCTCTTTTAGGGAGATACTGAAAGGTGTAGAACAAGTAGGTGAGAGATGGACTCGCTAAGAGGTGGATTCAGCTGAAAAGTCAGCCATGCTATTTGAGATGTATAGGAGAAACTGGGGTGCTTGAGCTTGATTAGGAAAACTGGGAGAACAGGTATAAGAAACGACTGAAAAGACTCAGAGATAATAAGAAAGAGCTAACCTTAAATGTATACAACATGGCTCACCAAGGGATGTACTAGGTTCTTTTGGTATTGAACACTGTACTAATAGTAATTCTTCTACCTTTCTCCACTCTTCCAGAAGAGATGTCAGCAAGGACAGTATCCTGTGCTGAGCATCAAAATTAAGAGATATGAACTGGTAAAAATTAAAGCATTCCAGTTGTATTTTGAGATTTTTTTGAAGATGTTTTGATTACATGTTTAGTTAGAGATAGAAAAATAAACTTGTTCTAAATTTAAACACTCATTTGAACTCTTTCGTGTAAATGATGCTTCATCCCATTAAAGCTTCTGCATGCTTCAGAATGTGGAAATCGGATAGTAACAGAATTGGGAAAAGTTGTGTTTGGGGTCTCTGCCCCTTGCTGCAAATGTTTTCTGTACTCAAAAAAATCATAGGTTATTTTTTACCTGTAAGGTAGCATTGCACCACTGATGTTAGCTGCTTTTTCCTAGCTTATTGTTTTCTAAGCAACTGAAACCACTATATTTTGGAATGTGTGTTTCTTGTAATCTAGAAAATGCAGGAATGTTGTGATTATAATTCTTTTAAAATATCACGCAGAGGTAATTCTAGCAAGGATGCTAAATTTGCCTAGCTCCAGCACCAGGGATGTCTGTGGTGACTCCCTGTGTTCAGCATTTATGCATACATGTATAGCACCTATTACAATGTTTACATTTAAAACCACATAAAGTTTTAGCCTAATATACCTACTTTAGAGCAGCTGTGCATTCAAAGTGATCCATTTCAAGGTCTCAATTTTCACTGCAAAACAGAATCTTTTTGTTGTGGATGTAGATTCACTTTAATAAGTATGACAATATAAGTAAGCCTGACTTTGTAATTATTTGATATAATTTAGATGCAAATGAGGACTTCACATTCTGGTAGTCATGCCTTTGTTCTCATCTCAGTTCATTGGATTTCATCAGCATACAGCGTAGTCCTTTTCAAGGTCATTTTGGGAGGGGAGGATTGAGTTCCATTATATAGCCCATTTTTACTATAGATGTGCAAGGCCAAAGTGATTCTTTCTGGGAAAGCTTGTTGTCAGTGGAAGTTGCGAGTGTTCTTCCACCTCCTGCCAGCAGTGAATTTGGTCCTTTGAGTTTTATTAAATATTGCATGCTAATGTCTTAATTGCAAAAGTAGTTGAAGGCACTGGTAATGAGGCGTGGAATCTCTAACATGAAGGTTGTCAGCTAAATCCATTCCATGATGAGAGTAATTTAAAGACGCTTCAGTTGGCTTCCAGTGTGAAATTATAGGGTTTTATGTTTACTTCCAAGTAAACAAGGGTTTCCTTTTTTTTTTATTCATAAATAACACTATTCGCTCAGTGCTTCAGTAAACACAGAGATGAGGCCAAGGAATAAATGGGAAGAACGTAATGCTAGGATTGATCTTTCTAGGTCTGTTTAGAGATAATTGGAGGATTATCTTGGGTTTTCAGGTTGGCATTTTCACAATGGTTTATTTACTCTGGACCAAAAGTCAGAGACCTGATGAAAGGCAGCTCACCTGGAAGCTTTCAGGACATACAACTGGAACAGAATCCAGGTTTTCTTCAAAACTGTGATGGTAGACTGAAAGCTAAAATGATTTCAACCAATAAAATGAAAAGTTATGAGGGAAAATAAATATATTTTAATTAATTATTGCAAAAGATATTTTTAATTTTACCAGTACTGTTGTCTTTGCTGGATTGGTTAACCAGAGCAAGTTGTTTGCTATTCTTCTTGCATCAAGGATGGTTTAGTATTCTTTCTATGTCAAATGCAGTAAACACTGTCAGCAGTAATTATTTAGGATGCTGAATCTGTTCTCTGCTATCTGCTTGTTGCTGATCATTGGAAAAAAAAATAAATCTTATATTCTCATGCAAGCTGAGTTTGATACATGACTTGGTAGCAGGGCTTTGGTTTGAGTATTCAGTGTGTGCGACAGGCATGAAAATGGGGGTGGTGCATGCCTTGCTGCATTTTTTTCTTTCACAAGGGTCTTGATCAGTTTGTATTTATTGTTTGTATGCAGGTACATAACAAACCTCTTCTAGATGCTTTTTCCTTACCATCTTTGGAAAAAATTTATTACACTTAGGGTGGTGAAACTGGAACAGGTTGCTAAGGGAGGTGGTAGATGCCCCATCCCTGGAAGCATTCAAGGTCAGGTTGGATGGGGCTCTGGGCAACCTGATCTAGTGGAAGATGTCCCTGCTTACTGCAGGGGCTTGGACTAGGTGACCTCCATGGTCCCTTCCATCTCAAACAATTCTATGATTCTGTGATCTTTGACCTGAGCAGTGGGCAAGGTTCAAAGGGGGGAAAAAATAAACATTTATGAGGTGTCCTGAAATGGTTCCTAGGGCTCACTTCATTTGGACTGTAGAGAACCTTGGAAAATTATGTTGTTGTGCTTAATTTTTTGTGGATTGTGATAATGAGAGTGAAGAGGACTGTACCTGAGCTCTTCCATACTTACACTGAAAAGACAAAACCTGGGTGATGAGTGAAGCTGTCTGACATACTTCAGTGATACCACCAAGGCTACCAGATTGTTGTTTACACTTGTAGATTCAGCTTTTGTGAGTTCAGTATTTGGCTGCTTCAGATGTTGTCAGATTACAAATAGCAATTGAAAGGAAAAGAAAATACTAAGGTTAGGTTAGGTTACCTCTTGTTTTGCTGGTTTCAAGACAACTTAAGAGCCAATTTTGAGAAGTTAGGTAGAAACCTGTTGTGTCTTAAGCTGTTTGAAAATGAGGGTGCTATATGAGCTGTCTCATATCCAGTCTGCCATCTTTAAGTAAGCATCAGTTGTTTTTTTTCCCTTTTGTCTGTACCTGGGAACCATATATTCCTCTTGCTTAAGGCTATTTTCTCATATACATTCCAGTTTTTATTTTAAACTAAAATGTGTTACCTCAGTAGGAGACTGTGATGACTCTATTACTGTAAGCATCAAGTGAAAATCATTTTCCAGTCTTGTAATTATCCTCTTATGAAAAGCTTAATGAAACACTTTCTGTTATAGGTTGGCTGTGATCGCAGCAAAAACCTGGTGGATATTTGTGGAGAAAAAAATTTCCATGCTTTTGTCTGTGATGCCTTGTCAGTGCCAATCCGCAGTGGTTCTTGTGACGCCTGCATCTCTATTGCTGTAATCCACCATTTCTCAACAGCGGTAAGTCACCCCTCTCTGCGTTCCACTCTACTGTTGTATTGCTGCGCAGAGCTACTAATGTTATAAAAAAGCTTGTTAGTTTGGGCTCATGGAAACAAAAGGGAAGAACAAAGTGGAGGGAAATTGAAGGTTTGCACTTGGTGTAAGCAGTGGTCAGAGCAGAGTTGTGCTGCTGCTGCTGTATCTTAGACTTTCCGTTCACATTCTCCCTCTGCTTGTCAGGTGCTCTTGCTCCTTCTGGCACTTTGATCTAGGTGTTGGCATTTCTTTTTTCATCTGCTTACAATTAATGACACCAGAGAAGGGGGCTCCTGCTTTGGAGTCAAGAGATATGTTAGTTACCATCTCAAATCTTGAGCAGATTTTATGGTTTTTGGTGTTGTGTTTTTTTTTTTTTTTTTTTTTTTTTTTCTTTGTGCCTTCATTGTCCATCTGCAAAAGACAGCAGGGATGCTACTCACTCGCCTGCCATATTCTTGGGCTGTGTAAGCCTCTGGCAGAATCTGTGCAATTGTAACAGATTTTTAGATCATGGAGCCATAATCTGAGGTGAGGCTCAGTGGTCTGTCTATACCAGAAATACAGTGAATGTTTCCAAATGCAATATAAAAAAGTAGGAAGAAGTCTCTTTGGGAGAGGGCTACTGTATCTTTCTTTGGCTGATCAGAGGACCTGTGTTTAAGATGTAAATCTGACCCTTCAGCTGCAAACTTAGAATGTGTATCATCAGGTGTGGTAGATCTGAATCTGATCCTTCTTGAAGAGGTGCGTGTCACTTCCAGCTGAGCTGATGTGTCCAAGAACACAGTGCTCAGCACAGCACTGTTTTCAAATGGAAAGAGAATTGCGTTCAGGAAAATGTCCTGGCTTGCACATAGTGATGGTCTATATTATGAATGAAAATAAATAGTGTAAAAATTTCCTCTGATTTTATTGTATCTTGGGGACATAAGGAGGAATTGCTGTTATTCCATCTCCTGTCTCTGTTTATGTACTAGCTTCACGCTTTTGTGTTTCCTTTATAGGAGAGGAGACTGGCTACTATCCGTGAACTAGTCCGGCTTCTAAGACCTGGTGGGATGGCACTCATTTATGTCTGGGCAATGGAACAAGAATACAAAAACCAGAAGTCTAAATACCTTAAGGAAAAGAATGGTAGTAAAGACAAGAAGGAGGAAATCAGTACTGGCATGGCCCAGAGAACAATTAGTGATCAAATGCCTCATAGCAGCAGCCAAGACTCAGCATGTTCTGACCGACTCCTTAATGACTCAAAGGATGAAGGCTGTGATACAAAGCCAGTTGCAGACTCCAGACTGCCTGTTCACACTAACCGAACCTCCTTTCACTCTCAAGATTTGCTCGTTCCTTGGCACCTGAAAGGTGTCACTAAAAAGAAAGGGGAAAGTGTTGATACAGTGTCATTTCCAGGTGGATCTAAGGAATCGCAAGAACTCAACCCTGTTTTACACCGTTATTACCATGTGTTCTGTGAAGGGGAACTGGAAGCAGTATGCAGATCCTTGGATTGTGTGAGAGTTCAAAAGAGTTATTATGATCAGGGAAACTGGTGTGTGGTTCTAGAAAAGTTGTAGCCTGTGGTGTTTCCTCCACTGCCTGTGGTGTGTTGTATGTTTTTTACAGTGTGAAAGGTATTTTTAATGCAGGCTGCAGCTATTACCTCTTTTAAAAATAGCAGAATAAAGATTGTCTATTGGGTTAATAACAGTATCTAGCACTGTGTGGATGTGTTAACAAATAATGGCCAAACTGAGATACTACCTCTGCAGAGGGTTTATTTTACTTTTGTGAACTACAACGAAGAGGATTAAGTGGGGAAAATACTGGCCATGGAAATCAGGAAGGCCAGTGTTAAGCTTTTAAAGGCAAAGGGCTTGATTCTCCCTTCTCTTACACCAGGTTTGTGCTGGTGTAGATGTAGTGGCCTCCCTAGAGCCCACAGCTATTTGGAATGGAGCTCTGGGCAGAAAGGGTAAAGCTGTTTGCTGTATTAAACTGTGAGTCAGGGAGCAGGGAATGAATGACATGTGAAACAGTCTTATCTGAAGAGTCAAAACATTGCCTAAAGTTCAGTAGAGGGTCCTGCCTCTTCTGGTGTTTGTTGGGGCGACAGGTCTCTGGGCTTGTAATTTACTCTTGTCATGGTACTAGTGATTTCCTCAAGAAAAACTGGAAAGCCAGTGGGATAGCACAGTCCTTTTTCTCTTCCTTGACCCTCAAGCACCCACAATTCATGCTGTCACTCCCTAGATTTCTCTAGCTCTTCATTGTAGTGTTGTTTGAAAGCTCATCTGAGGTGTGAGGTTGCTCAGCTGGAATACCCTGACCAGCCCTGCTAAAGGCCTTCCTTCCTATGAGCACAGGGCTCTGCCTGCAGCACCAGGGCTCGTGGTGCAGTGTCAGCTCAGATGTCCCTGTAAAAAAAAAACAGGAAAAAGACTAAAGTGAAGGCAATATTGGTGCAAATTTTCTGCAGGGAAATTACAATCCCTAAATGGTGGCAGTGGAACAAGTTTTATTTATTGGACTTCAGAAGAACAAAGAACTGGAGTAGATGCTGGGCTGGCTGACTCATCAGCAGCCATTGCTGTTGTTGCCTGCAATGACTAGCACAATTTATTTAACACAGTTCTTGTGCTTTCAAAGGAGCATGCCATCTGCAGTGCATTTCAAGAATTAAAATACAATTGGTTGGCTTTTGCAGGGCAAGTGGCTAATGGTGCCTCTGAAAACCAGTACTGCGAGGCCATGCCCTCATTCCCCTTTGCACTGATTCATTGTCTGTAGTTATAGCAAGATCTATAGTACAGGCAGGTCATTGCTGCTGTAACTAATGGCATCTAAACCAAGGTGCCCATCCTGAATCATGGGGACTTGGAGGACAGCTGTATGCCCTTGGCCTACTCCTGCCTGCCTCAGACTTGCAGTTCAAAGGCGTTGCTGTGCTGGCAGCCTACTCCAAGTCACCATTTTTTCATGGGCTCTGCCATTTTCCCCCATCATATAATGGAGAAAATCTGAGAGCAATGACAGTAATAAGAGAGGAGTTTGCTCCCACCACAGTTCATCTGGCCTGTGCCATACTTGCTATCTGCTTCCAAAGAGCCCTTGGGGAAGAAGGTCTGATTCCTCAGCTGCACATGTTGTCCATGTAGCAGCAGCCCTGTCCTAGCAGGTTTCTTTGGGCCACAGGGAGGCAGAGGGGAATGTCCGTGGCAGATGAGCCTTCTTGGGGATGTTCAGGAGTTGGTTTGCACACATTCAATAAATCCCACATAGCTGGGAAGCATTGTGCCTCCTATACATGTGCAGTTTGGCTCTTCTGGTATTGTGGTGTGGCTGGTGAGTTTGTGCAGGAGAAGTTTTCCTTTCTTCTTGATCACATCTGTGGTCAGGCTGCTGGGCGTTGCTGATCCAGACCCAGTGATGTGAGCCGACCCCGGTGTTGTCAGGGGAGACCCACTGCTGGAAAGTGAAGAACTAACAGTGACTGATTGTGCAGTTTCTATCACAGGAGCAACTCACTGTTTGAACAGTGCTCTGGGTGTGCGGGGACACAGAAGACAGTTGTCACTCCAAGCCTTGATTTAAGCAAGACAGTACAAGATGGGAAACAGAAACCGAGTCCAAAGATGGAAGTAAACTGGTTGATGCCATAGACAGAGATGGGAATGTGGTCCATTCCCCAACTACATTGCAGGCTTAGGTTACCGCTCTGATCTTAGGACATTTACAGCTCAGCAAACTGTTCATTTCCTACCTTGAGACAACTGCCTCCTCCCTGCACTTGGCTGGAGTGGGGCTTCTCCACACTTGGAGTGAGATAGGCTAATCGTGGCTCTTGCAGTCAGCATGGAGGTTCCTACACTAAAGTTTAACCTGTGGGCAGTGATCGCATGGGTTTGAGAAGTTGGTAGGGCTGATACCTGTTCTTTGGCTCTGCTTTTTGCTCCTCCTTTACCCCTTGTTTGTTACCAGTCATCCTTTTTTCTCTTCCCTGTCTTCCTCCTCTTCCTTTGGCCTAGAGGGGAATTTGCTTGTCCTTGCTCCAGCTGACATGCCATGGGCAGAGGGCAGCCCTAGGAAGACACACAGGAGTGTCCTATGCTGATAGTCATTGTGACAAAATGGCAACACTGAGTAATATGTATTCAAGCTAAGAAAACATAAGGAAATGTGGCAAATCAGCTGTGAGACATGCGTGGTTATTTTACTTTTACTTGGCATTATGTACTGCTGAGAAACCTGCCTACCAGTTAAGACTGCATTGTGTTTTGCAGAGGTGCCCCAGCGTGCTCTCTTCCCTCTGAGCTACTTCCCAGAAAGTTGTATTTCCCACCAGGGGCTGGTTTTCGGAAAGGCCCTGTATGACACTGTTTTGCATCGAGGCCCCTGAGCTGGCTTTCAGTACCGGGACGCCGTGTTTGGGTGCAGCGGTGCACCCGGTTCCCAGGTGGGCTGTGGGACTGGAACTAGCCCTGACGGCTCCCCAGCACAGGGCCACATGGTGTTGGTGTGTCCCTAGTGACAGAGGACAGTCTCTGCTGGGTGTCTGTGCAATGACTAACTCATTAAATTGGGCTGTGTATTTGTGATGGGTTTGCGTTTGGCTGGGGGCCAAACCACACACCCGCTCACCCAACCTCTCCCCCCCCACCCCCTTGAGCATAGGGGAGAGAATTAAAGGGGTAAAGGGAAAAAAGGACTTGTGGGTTGAGATAAGAACAATTTAATAACTAAACTACAATAATATTGAAAATAATACTATATACAAACGAGTGATACACAGTGATACTGCCCCCCCACCCAACGACCAAGGCTCAGTCTGTTCCTGGCTAACGATCCTGGAGCAGAGAGAGTCCCGAAACCGTACTCACGGCATGGAGATAACAGTCCGAGCATCCCAGAC